>NW_022045855.1:2500-10000 GCF_003285905.1 Drosophila hydei
TGCTCATTATCTAATTTGCATACGTTATATAAACGCAACAACCTGAATATATAATGTTGTACCTGATTTCAGGTTAACGTTTTACATATATCTGTAAAAATGTTTATTATTAGTAATTATATGAAGTTTTTTGTCATGTACCACGTTTTTAAAGATTATGTAAAACTAAGACATTTCGCAACATTGTTCAGGTATAAAAACATTTTTATTGAAGGAATTGATATATGCCAGTTAAATGGTGTATTTTTAATTTCTTTCAATAAACATATTTATGACGTAATGAAATAAACCAATATAAATTTTATCACTCTAAGCGGTGGATCACTCGGCTCATGGGTCGATGAAGAACGCAGCAAACTGTGCGTCATCGTGTGAACTGCAGGACACATGAACATCGACATTTTGAACGCATATCGCAGTCCATGCTGTTATGTACTTTAATTAATTTTATAGTGCTGCTTGGACTACATATGGTTGAGGGTTGTAAGACTATGCTAATTAAGTTGTTTGAAAATTTTTTTGAAATTTTCGAGCATATGGTATATTATTGGATATTTTTTAATGTGTATGTGTCTGAAGGGAGGCATACATTTGTAAAATAATATTCATAATATTAAAATATTTAAATGGAAGGTACTATATCTCATTGTATATTTTGTATGAGAAAATTGAAGATATATATTTCTTTTTTCAAATCAAATAATACTGAGGAAGGTCTAGCATAAAAGAAAAATTTTAATTTTTTTTTCATCTAGAATTGCCTCTTATTAATGATGCGTTAAAAAGAATTGTTGTAAATATTATAGATCTTCAAAATGTATAATTAGTAGAATCCATTATATTGAACAAAATAATATTTGTTCGATTAACATTGTTTTATACAACCTCAACTCATATGGGACTACCCCCTGAATTTAAGCATATTAATTAGGGGAGGAAAAGAAACTAACAAGGATTTTCTTAGTAGCGGTGAGCGAAAAGAAATCAGTTCAGCACTAAGTCACTTTGTCTATATGGCAAATGTGAGATGCAGTGTATGGAACATCAATATTCTAGTATGAGAAATTAACGATTTAAGTCCTTCTTAAATGAGGCCATTTACCCACAGAGGGTGCCAGGCCCGTATAACGTTAATGATTACTAGATGGTGTTTCCAAAGAGTCGTGTTGCTTGATAGTGCAGCACTAAGTGGGTGGTAAACTCCATCTAAAACTAAATATAACCATGAGACCGATAGTAAACAAGTACCTTGAGGGAAAGTTGAAAAGAACTCTGAATAGAGAGTTAAATAGTACGTGAAACTGCTTAGAGGTTAAGCCCGATGAACCTGAATATCCGTTATGGAAAATTCATCATTAGAATTGTAATGTTTAAAAAATATTATAATAATAGTGTGCATTTTTTCCATATAAGGACATTGTAATCTATTAGCATATTAATTTATCATACATTTATGTCATTTTGTTTGTTTCAATTAAAGTGCTTGCATTTTAACATGAAATAAAAGTTGTAATATTGATAAAGTGCTGATAGATTTATAAGATTACAGTGCGTTAATTTTTCGGAATTATATAATGGCATGATTATCATTGATTTTTATGTTTATTATATGCACTTGTATGATTAACAATGCGAAAGATTCAGGATACCTTCGGGACCCGTCTTGAAACACGGACCAAGGAGTCTAATATATGTGCAAGTTATTGGGATATAAACCTAATAGCGTAATTAACTTGACTAATAATGGGATTAGTTTTTTAACTATTTATAGTTAATTAACACAATCCCGGGGCGTTCTATATAGTTATGTATAATGATATTATATTATTTATGCCTCTAACTAGAACGTACCTTGAGCATATATGCTGTGACCCGAAAGATGGTGAACTATACTTGATGAGGTTGAAGTCAGAGGAAACCCTGATGGAAGACCGAAACAGTTCTGACGTGCAAATCGATTGTCAGAATTGGAAAGAATAATGAAATGGGGAAAGAATAATGAAGTTATTTGATTGTATTATTAAATTAGTAAATTATAATATATAGGTTGGTGATAGCCCTTGGTAAAAATGTCAGTTTTATAGAATTGGTGTCAAAAAACCTATATAGTGGAGTGGTGTCGCGCAAGGCAAGTCATATGAAAAAAAAAATTAAAAAGCAATTTCATATAGTTATGGAGTGTTGCCTTGCCGGCTAGGTTATTTATATGAAATGAGTAAAGAATAATGAAGTTATATGATTGTATTATTAAATTAGTACATGATAATATAAAGGTTGGTGGTAGCCTTTGGTTAAAATGTCAGATTTATAGAATTGGTGTCAAAAAACCTATATAGTGGAGTGGTGTCGCGCAAGGCAAGTCATATGAAAAAAAAATTTAAAAAGTAATTTCATATGATTGTGGAGTGTTGCCTTGCCGGCATAGATTATATATGTATGGGGCAAAGAATAATGAAGTTATATGAATGTATTATTAAATTAGTACATGATAATATAAAGGTTGGTGGTAGCCTTTGGTAAAAATGTCAGATTTATAGAATCGGTGTCAAAAAACCTATATAGTGGAGTGGTGTCGCGCAAGGCAAGTCATATGAAAAAAAAATTTAAAAAGTAATTTCATATGATTGTGGAGTGTTGCCTTGCCGGCATAGATTATATATGTATGGGGCAAAGAATAATGAAGTTATATGAATGTATTATTAAATTAGTACATGATAATATAAAGGTTGGTGGTAGCCTTTGGTAAAAATGTCAGATTTATAGAATCGGTGTCAAAAAACCTATATAGTGGAGTGGTGTCGCGCAAGGCAAGTCATATGAAAAAAAAATTTAAAAAGTAATTTCATATGATTGTGGAGTGTTGCCTTGCCGGCATAGATTATATATGTATGGGGCAAAGAATAATGAAGTTATATGATTGTATTATTAAATTAGTACATGATAATATAAAGGTTGGTGGTAGCCTTTGGTAAAAATGTCAGATTTATAGAATCGGTGTCAAAAAACCTATATAGTGGAGTGGTGTCGCGCAAGGCAAGTCATATGAAAAAAAAATTTAAAAAGTAATTTCATATGATTGTGGAGTGTTGCCTTGCCGGCATAGATTATATATGTATGGGGCAAAGAATAATGAAGTTATATGAATGTATTATTAAATTAGTACATGATAATATAAAGGTTGGTGGTAGCCTTTGGTAAAAATGTCAGATTTATAGAATCGGTGTCAAAAAACCTATATAGTGGAGTGGTGTCGCGCAAGGCAAGTCATATGAAAAAAAAATTTAAAAAGTAATTTCATATGATTGTGGAGTGTTGCCTTGCCGGCATAGATTATATATGTATGGGGCAAAGAATAATGAAGTTATATGATTGTATTATTAATTTAGTACATGATAATATATAGGTTGGTGGTAGCCTTTAAAAAAAAGATCGGTTTTATAGAGATTGTGTCAAAAAACCTATACATGGTGAGCAGTTGATGCTCATCACATTATATGGTTTATACATATAATCATAAGTAGATATCATTAATGCTCAATTATAGTGTTGAGTCGTATTACCTACATCGTAATTTGTTGCCATCGTGCACTTGGCTGCGATACCCAATTGATAAATGTGTGAAATATTGCCAAGGTATATTGAGTTTTAATCAATATATACTAATTAGTTTCCATTTATCGTGAAGTCTCAGATTATTTATTTAACCGAACTCGATGGAAAGGTATAAGGTACATCGAGAAAAATGTAGCTGTTTATGTTTTGTAAAAAACATATTTATGTTGCATTTTATTTATGGTATGTTTTTCTTAATATATTATCACACTAATATGTATGTTGAAATTGTTCATATGTATTAGCCTATACAAGTAGATAAATTATATAGTTATCATCAAAACAAAAGTGCTCATTCCGGTATATGGAATTGAACACTGTGTGATATAATATTAAGTTAAGCGATCATAAAAAAATATTTTTGAACGAATTATGTATAATTGTATAGATATAAAATAGTTATAATAATATAAATATGTCAATATAAAATTAACGAACATGAAACGCCATATAAAGATGGCCATATTCGTTTGATGCATATCTATTTATATATATTTTATTCAAAAATATATTAAAATGTCATGTTAATTAAATTTGTATATATAAAAACTTATACGTATATGTATAAGTAAAAACAAAAAAATAACATTATTCTGGTTGATCCTGCCAGTAGTTATATGCTTGTCTCAAAGATTAAGCCATGCATGTCTAAGTACACACGAATTAAAAGTGAAACCGCAAAAGGCTCATTATATCAGTTATGGTTCCTTAGATCGTTAACAGTTACTTGGATAACTGTGGTAATTCTAGAGCTAATACATGCAATTAAAACACGGACCTTTTGGAACGTGTGCTTTTATTAGGCTAAAACCAAGCGATCGCTAGATCGTTACATTGGTTGAACTCTAGATAACATGCAGATCGTATGGTCTTGTACCGACGACAGATCTTTCAAATGTCTGCCCTATCAACTTTTGATGGTAGTATCTAGGACTACCATGGTTGCAACGGGTAACGGGGAATCAGGGTTCGATTCCGGAGAGGGAGCCTGAGAAACGGCTACCACATCTAAGGAAGGCAGCAGGCGTGTAAATTACCCACTCCCAGCTCGGGGAGGTAGTGACGAAAAATAACAATACAGGACTCATATCCGAGGCCCTGTAATTGGAATGAGTACACTTTAAATCCTTTAACAAGGACCTATTGGAGGGCAAGTCTGGTGCCAGCAGCCGCGGTAATTCCAGCTCCAAAAGCGTATATTAAAGTTGTTGCGGTTAAAACGTTCGTAGTTGAACTTGTGCTTCATACGGGTAGTACAACTTACAATTGTGGTTAGTACTATACCTTTATGTATGTAAGCGTATTACCGGTGGAGTTCTTATATTTAATTAAGTACTTGTACTTTTTTACGTATTCCTCCTATTTAAAAACCTGCATTAGTGCTCTTCATCGAGTGTTATTGTGGGCCGGTACAATTACTTTGAACAAATTAGAGTGCTTAAAGCAGGCTTCAAATGCCTGAATATTCTGTGCATGGGATAATGAAATAAGACCTCTGTTCTGCTTTCATTGGTTTTCAGATCAAGAGGTAATGATTAATAGAAGCAGTTTGGGGGCATTAGTATTACGACGCGAGAGGTGAAATTCTTGGACCGTCGTAAGACTAACTTAAGCGAAAGCATTTGCCAAAGATGTTTTCATTAATCAAGAACGAAAGTTAGAGGTTCGAAGGCGATCAGATACCGCCCTAGTTCTAACCATAAACGATGCCAGCTAGCAATTGGGTGTAGCTACTTTTATGGCTCTCTCAGTCGCTTCCCGGGAAACCAAAGCTTTTGGGCTCCGGGGGAAGTATGGTTGCAAAGCTGAAACTTAAAGGAATTGACGGATAATATAAAGATTGGTGGTAGCCTTTGGTAAAAATGTCAGATTTATAGAATCGGTGTCAAAAAACCTATATAGTGGAGTGGTGTCGCGCAAGGCAAGTCATATGAAAAAAAAATTTAAAAAGTAATTTCATATGATTGTGGAGTGTTGCCTTGCCGGCATAGATTATATATGTATGGGGCAAAGAATAATGAAGTTATATGAATGTATTATTAAATTAGTACATGATAATATAAAGGTTGGTGGTAGCCTTTGGTAAAAATGTCAGATTTATAGAATTGGTGTCAAAAAACCTATATAGTGGAGTGGTGTCGCGCAAGGCAAGTCATATGAAAAAAAAATTTAAAAAGTAATTTCATATGATTGTGGAGTGTTGCCTTGCCGGCATAGATTATATATGTATGGGGCAAAGAATAATGAAGTTATATGAATGTATTATTAAATTAGTACATGATAATATAAAGGTTGGTGGTAGCCTTTGGTAAAAATGTCAGATTTATAGAATCGGTGTCAAAAAACCTATATAGTGGAGTGGTGTCGCGCAAGGCAAGTCATATGAAAAAAAAATTTAAAAAGTAATTTCATATGATTGTGGAGTGTTGCCTTGCCGGCAAAGATTATATATGTATGGGGCAAAGAATAATGAAGTTATATGAATGTATTATTAAATTAGTACATGATAATATAAAGATTGGTGGTAGCCTTTGGTAAAAATGTCAGATTTATAGAATCGGTGTCAAAAAACCTATATAGTGGAGTGGTGTCGCGCAAGGCAAGTCATATGAAAAAAAAATTTAAAAAGTAATTTCATATGATTGTGGAGTGTTGCCTTGCCGGCATAGATTATATATGTATGGGGCAAAGAATAATGAAGTTATATGATTGTATTATTAATTTAGTACATGATAATATATAGGTTGGTGGTAGCCTTTAAAAAAAAGATCGGTTTTATAGAGATTGTGTCAAAAAACCTATACATGGTGAGCAGTTGATGCTCATCACATTATATGGTTTATACATATAATCATAAGTAGATATCATTAATGCTCAATTATAGTGTTGAGTCGTATTACCTACATCGTAATTTGTTGCCATCGTGCACTTGGCTGCGATACCCAATTGATAAATGTGTGAAATATTGCCAAGGTATATTGAGTTTTAATCAATATATACTAATTAGTTTCCATTTATCGTGAAGTCTCAGATTATTTATTTAACCGAACTCGATGGAAAGGTATAAGGTACATCGAGAAAAATGTAGCTGTTTATGTTTTGTAAAAAACATATTTATGTTGCATTTTATTTATGGTATGTTTTTCTTAATATATTATCACACTAATATGTATGTTGAAATTGTTCATATGTATTAGCCTATACAAGTAGATAAATTATATAGTTATCATCAAAACAAAAGTGCTCATTCCGGTATATGGAATTGAACACTGTGTGATATAATATTAAGTTAAGCGATCATAAAAAAATATTTTTGAACGAATTATGTATAATTGTATAGATATAAAATAGTTATAATAATATAAATATGTCAATATAAAATTAACGAACATGAAACGCCATATAAAGATGGCCATATTCGTTTGATGCATATCTATTTATATATATTTTATTCAAAAATATATTAAAATGTCATGTTAATTAAATTTGTATATATAAAAACTTATACGTATATGTATAAGTAAAAACAAAAAAATAACATTATTCTGGTTGATCCTGCCAGTAGTTATATGCTTGTCTCAAAGATTAAGCCATGCATGTCTAAGTACACACGAATTAAAAGTGAAACCGCAAAAGGCTCATTATATCAGTTATGGTTCCTTAGATCGTTAACAGTTACTTGGATAACTGTGGTAATTCTAGAGCTAATACATGCAATTAAAACACGGACCTTTTGGAACGTGTGCTTTTATTAGGCTAAAACCAAGCGATCGCTAGATCGTTACATTGGTTGAACTCTAGATAACATGCAGATCGTATGGTCTTGTACCGACGACAGATCTTTCAAATGTCTGCCCTATCAACTTTTGATGGTAGTATCTAGGACTA
>NW_022045855.1:12500-43465 GCF_003285905.1 Drosophila hydei
ATTTAAATGGAAGGTACTATATCTCATTGTATATTTTGTATGAGAAAATTGAAGATATATATTTCTTTTTTCAAATCAAATAATACTGAGGAAGGTCTAGCATAAAAGAAAAATTTTAATTTTTTTTTCATCTAGAATTGCCTCTTATTAATGATGCGTTAAAAAGAATTGTTGTAAATATTATAGATCTTCAAAATGTATAATTAGTAGAATCCATTATATTGAACAAAATAATATTTGTTCGATTAACATTGTTTTATACAACCTCAACTCATATGGGACTACCCCCTGAATTTAAGCATATTAATTAGGGGAGGAAAAGAAACTAACAAGGATTTTCTTAGTAGCGGCGAGCGAAAAGAAATCAGTTCAGCACTAAGTCACTTTGTCTATATGGCAAATGTGAGATGCAGTGTATGGAACATCAATATTCTAGTATGAGAAATTAACGATTTAAGTCCTTCTTAAATGAGGCCATTTACCCACAGAGGGTGCCAGGCCCGTATAACGTTAATGATTACTAGATGATGTTTCCAAAGAGTCGTGTTGCTTGATAGTGCAGCACTAAGTGGGTGGTAAACTCCATCTAAAACTAAATATAACCATGAGACCGATAGTAAACAAGTACCGTGAGGGAAAGTTGAAAAGAACTCTGAATAGAGAGTTAAATAGTACGTGAAACTGCTTAGAGGTTAAGCCCGATGAACCTGAATATCCGTTATGGAAAATTCATCATTAGAATTGTAATGTTTAAAAAATATTATAATAATAGTGTGCATTTTTTCCATATAAGGACATTGTAATCTATTAGCATATTAATTTATCATACATTTATGTCATTTTGTTTGTTTCAATTAAAGTGCTTGCATTTTAACATGAAATAAAAGTTGTAATATTGATAAAGTGCTGATAGATTTATAAGATTACAGTGCGTTAATTTTTCGGAATTATATAATGGCATGATTATATAATGATTATTATCATTGATTTTTATGTTTATTATATGCACTTGTATGATTAACAATGCGAAAGATTCAGGATACCTTCGGGACCCGTCTTGAAACACGGACCAAGGAGTCTAACATATGTGCAAGTTATTGGGATATAAACCTAATAGCGTAATTAACTTGACTAATAATGGGATTAGTTTTTTAACTATTTATAGTTAATTAACACAATCCCGGGGCGTTCTATATAGTTATGTATAATGATATTTATATTATTTATGCCTCTAACTAGAACGTACCTTGAGCATATATGCTGTGACCCGAAAGATGGTGAACTATACTTGATCAGGTTGAAGTCAGGGGAAACCCTGATGGAAGACCGAAACAGTTCTGACGTGCAAATCGATTGTCAGAATTGAGTATAGGGGCGAAAGACCAATCGAACCATCTAGTAGCTGGTTCCTTCCGAAGTTTCCCTCAGGATAGCTGGTGCATATAAATATTATATAAAATAATCTTATCTGGTAAAGCGAATGATTAGAGGCCTTAGGGTCGAAACGATCTTAACCTATTCTCAAACTTTAACTCGCATTGATTACGTCCCTGCCCTTTGTACACACCGCCCGTCGCTACTACCGATTGAATTATTTAGTGAGGTCTCCGGACGTGATCACTGTGACGCCTCGTGTGTTGCGGTTGTTTCGCAAAAGTTGACCGAACTTGATTATTTAGAGGAAGTAAAAGTCGTAACAAGGTTTCCGTAGGTGAACCTGCGGAAGGATCATTATTGTATAATGTTCTTTTCCGTTAGTAAAAAAGATTTTGTATTTAACAATATAAAATTTTTATTGTCATTAAATTATTCACAGAATTCTCGTTTACAAATTTTTATAAGCCAGCTTAGTTATAAAGTAAAGTTGTAATGTTTATATATGGATATAATATTTGTAAACGTGATGATGTGGAAATAAATTGCGTGTATATGGACCATAGTATACATGCGTTGCACAGACGTATTGCTCATTATCTAATTTGCATACGTTATATAAACGCAACAACCTGAATATATAATGTTGTACCTGATTTCAGGTTAACGTTTTACATATATCTGTAAAAATGTTTATTATTAGTAATTATATGAAGTTTTTTGTCATGTACCACGTTTTTAAAGATTATGTAAAACTAAGACATTTCGCAACATTGTTCAGGTATAAAAACATTTTTATTGAAGGAATTGATATATGCCAGTTAAATGGTGTATTTTTAATTTCTTTCAATAAACATATTTATGACGTAATGAAATAAACCAATATAAATTTTATCACTCTAAGCGGTGGATCACTCGGCTCATGGGTCGATGAAGAACGCAGCAAACTGTGCGTCATCGTGTGAACTGCAGGACACATGAACATCGACATTTTGAACGCATATCGCAGTCCATGCTGTTATGTACTTTAATTAATTTTATAGTGCTGCTTGGACTACATATGGTTGAGGGTTGTAAGACTATGCTAATTAAGTTGTTTGAAAATTTTTTTGAAATTTTCGAGCATATGGTATATTATTGGATATTTTTTAATGTGTATGTGTCTGAAGGGAGGCATACATTTGTAAAATAATATTCATAATATTAAAATATTTAAATGGAAGGTACTATATCTCATTGTATATTTTGTATGAGAAAATTGAAGATATATATTTCTTTTTTCAAATCAAATAATACTGAGGAAGGTCTAGCATAAAAGAAAAATTTTAATTTTTTTTTCATCTAGAATTGCCTCTTATTAATGATGCGTTAAAAAGAATTGTTGTAAATATTATAGATCTTCAAAATGTATAATTAGTAGAATCCATTATATTGAACAAAATAATATTTGTTCGATTAACATTGTTTTATACAACCTCAACTCATATGGGACTACCCCCTGAATTTAAGCATATTAATTAGGGGAGGAAAAGAAACTAACAAGGATTTTCTTAGTAGCGGCGAGCGAAAAGAAATCAGTTCAGCACTAAGTCACTTTGTCTATATGGCAAATGTGAGATGCAGTGTATGGAACATCAATATTCTAGTATGAGAAATTAACGATTTAAGTCCTTCTTAAATGAGGCCATTTACCCACAGAGGGTGCCAGGCCCGTATAACGTTAATGATTACTAGATGGTGTTTCCAAAGAGTCGTGTTGCTTGATAGTGCAGCACTAAGTGGGTGGTAAACTCCATCTAAAACTAAATATAACCATGAGACCGATAGTAAACAAGTACCGTGAGGGAAAGTTGAAAAGAACTCTGAATAGAGAGTTAAATAGTACGTGAAACTGCTTAGAGGTTAAGCCCGATGAACCTGAATATCCGTTATGGAAAATTCATCATTAGAATTGTAATGTTTAAAAAATATTATAATAATAGTGTGCATTTTTTCCATATAAGGACATTGTAATCTATTAGCATATTAATTTATCATACATTTATGTCATTTTGTTTGTTTCAATTAAAGTGCTTGCATTTTAACATGAAATAAAAGTTGTAATATTGATAAAGTGCTGATAGATTTATAAGATTACAGTGCGTTAATTTTTCGGAATTATATAATGGCATGATTATCATTGATTTTTATGTTTATTATATGCACTTGTATGATTAACAATGCGAAAGATTCAGGATACCTTCGGGACCCGTCTTGAAACACGGACCAAGGAGTCTAACATATGTGCAAGTTATTGGGATATAAACCTAATAGCGTAATTAACTTGACTAATAATGGGATTAGTTTTTTAACTATTTATAGTTAATTAACACAATCCCGGGGCGTTCTATATAGTTATGTATAATGATATTTATATTATTTATGCCTCTAACTAGAACGTACCTTGAGCATATATGCTGTGACCCGAAAGATGGTGAACTATACTTGATCAGGTTGAAGTCAGGGGAAACCCTGATGGAAGACCGAAACAGTTCTGACGTGCAAATCGATTGTCAGAATTGAGTATAGGGGCGAAAGACCAATCGAACCATCTAGTAGCTGGTTCCTTCCGAAGTTTCCCTCAGGATAGCTGGTGCATATAAATATTATATAAAATAATCTTATCTGGTAAAGCGAATGATTAGAGGCCTTAGGGTCGAAACGATCTTAACCTATTCTCAAACTTTAAATGGGTAAGAACCTTAACTTTCTTGATATGAAGTTTAAGGTTATGATATAATGTGCCCAGTGGGCCACTTTTGGTAAGCAGAACTGGCGCTGTGGGATGAACCAAACGTAATGTTACGGTGCCCAAATTAACAACTCATACAGAAACCATGAAAGGCGTTGGTTGCTTAAAACAGCAGGACGGTGATCATGGAAGTCGAAATCCGCTAAGGAGTGTGTAACAACTCACCTGCCGAAGCAACTAGCCCTTAAAATGGATGGCGCTTAAGTTGTATACCTATACATTACCGCTAAAGTAGATGATTTATATTACTTGTAATATAAATTTTGAAACTTTAGTGAGTAGGAAGGTACAATGGTGTGCATAGAAGTGTTTGGCGTAAGCCTGCATGGAGCCGCTATTGGTACAGATCTTGGTGGTAGTAGCAAATAATCGAATGAGACCTTGGAGGACTGAAGTGGAGAAGGGTTTCGTGTGAACAGTGGTTGATCACGAGTTAGTCGGTCCTAAGTTCAAGGCGAAAGCCGAAAATTTTCAAGTAAAGAAAAATCAGAATCAATGTGCCTATATACCGATTTTTATACACTTGAATAATTTTGAACGAAAGGGAATACGGTTCCAATTCCGTAACCTGTTGAGTATCCGTTTGTTATTAAATATGGGCCTCGTGCTCATCCTTGGCAACAGGAACGACCATAAAGAAGCCGTCGAGAGATATCGGAAGAGTTTTCTTTTCTGTTTTATAGCCGTACTACCATGGAAGTCTTTCGCAGAGAGATATGGTAGATGGGCTAGAAGAGCATGACATATACTGTTGTGTCGATATTTTCTCCTCGGACCTTGAAAATTTATGGTGGGGATACGCAAACTTCTCAACAGGCCGTACCAATATCCGCAGCTGGTCTCCAAGGTGAAGAGTCTCTAGTCGATAGAATAATGTAGGTAAGGGAAGTCGGCAAATTAGATCCGTAACTTCGGGATAAGGATTGGCTCTGAAGATTGAGATAGTCGGGCTTGATTGGGAAACAATAACATGGTTTATGTGCTCGTTCTGGGTAAATAGAGTTTCTATCATTTTTATGGTAGTTTCTTGTTCCCCGGATAGTTTAGTTACGTAGCCAATTGTGGAACTTTCTTGCTAAAATTTTTAAGAATACTAGTCGGGCAACCGATTAGTTCTTTTAAATTATAACGATTATCAATTAACAATCAATTCAGAACTGGCACGGACTTGGGGAATCCGACTGTCTAATTAAAACAAAGCATTGTGATGGCCCTAGCGGGTGTTGACACAATGTGATTTCTGCCCAGTGCTCTGAATGTCAAAGTGAAGAAATTCAAGTAAGCGCGGGTCAACGGCGGGAGTAACTATGACTCTCTTAAGGTAGCCAAATGCCTCGTCATCTAATTAGTGACGCGCATGAATGGATTAACGAGATTCCTACTGTCCCTATCTACTCAGTTTGTGTTCGACAGTCGCCGCGAGTGGACGTGCTTACGCTTGCCTGCGTAGAATTTACCGTTTAGAAATCTAAAGAGCGCTTAAATTGTCTTCTCGGCGATAAGCTGTGCGCGAGCTTACAGTTTACAGTTACTGTGTCGTGATTGGTCGGCCAATCAGAAACAAACTAAAAAGTGCGGCATACTTTTGCGCTGCAAAGATATAAAAAAGGGTTGCATACCCTAAGGCTGCGTTTCTTCTGCCTTCTGTTGCCTAGTGCCTAGGCATGGAGAGCGATGCTAGCAGCAGTGCTGCCAGCTCGGCGCGATCAGTGTCGGGCCGTAAGAAGCGCGGGCGCCCCGCTGCGGTGGCGCGCGTGTCAACGCGCTTGATGTCGGATGACGTCATGCCGCCACCGCTGGATTCGCCCCCGCGGAAGCTACGTGCGCCAGCCTTGAGCTCGGGCGACGATAGCGATGCGTCGCTGGCAGCTGTGCTGGCTGGAGCCACCACTACTGCCGCCGTCGCTGCCGCCGCCAGTGCTGCTTCTGCTGCCGTTATTGCTGCCCCCGTTGTTGCTGCCCCCGTTGTTGCTGCCCCCGCTGCTGTCACGCCTGCTGTTACAGCCCCCGCTGCCGCTACTCCTGCTGCCGCTGCCGCTTCCTCTGCTGCTGCTGCTGCCGCCACATCAAGTTTGACCTGTTCAAACGAGATGGTCCAACGGATGTTGGCCATCGAACAAGAGCTCAGGAGAGCTGTAGTTCGCGATGGAGTGCCCAGCAATGTGGCACTAAGCGTGCTGGATGCAGGAGCACGCTACCAGGAGCTTGTCCTGAGTCTGTACGGCAGGGTTGTGGAGTTAGAGGCGCAGAGCCGTGCCCGCCCACAGGCCGTTGCGCCCTTCGCTGTCCCCGCTGCCAACGCCGCAATCGCCCGCGCTGACGCTCCAATCGCTGCACCACGGACCCGCAAGGCAGCGGAGACGTGGTCAGCGATTGTGACTAGCAGCAATCCTGAGGAGACGCCTCAGCAAGTCGCTGAACGCGTTCGCAAGGATGTTGCCCCCGCTCTTGGTGTCCGCGTACACGAGGTGCGTGAGCTGAAGCGAGGTGGTGCGATAATCCGCACACCGTCGTCAGGAGAGATCCGGAGAGTAGTGGCTAACCCAAAGTTTAAAGAACTTGGGTTAGATATTAAGAGAACCGCAGCGCTCAGGCCAAGAATAACCGTCTTGGACGTTGACAGTTGCATCACTGTCAAACAGTTCATGGACGGTTTATATAAAAACCACTTTCAAGGGCACATGTCGTGTGCTGCTTTTGAAAAGTCTGTTGCGATCGCCTCCAAGGCGTGGAAGCAAGGCGATGGCCCCATAAATATCCAGCTGGAGCTGGAGCAGAAGGCCCTGGATATCCTGGAGGAACACGACAGGATCTACGTAGATTGGTTCGCCTTCCGCTGGCGATCGATGGTGCGCACGTATGCGTGCCACAGGTGTGTCAGCTTTGACCACAAGATCGCCCAATGCCGGATGAAAGAGCAGATCTGCCGTCAGTGCGGACAGTCCGGACACCGAGCCGGGAAATGCTGCAATCCTGTGCACTGCAGGAATTGCAGCTTCAAGGGGCTACCCTGTGCGCATTTAATGCTCTCAGCGGCTTGCCCGATTTACGGAGCTGTGCTCGCCAAGGTGGCTGCTAGACACTAATGTTTAGCATCACCCAGGCAAACTGCGGTCGCAGTCGAGCTGCCGTGATAGAGCTCGGTGTCAGGATGAGGAACACAGGATCCAAGTTCGCACTGATCCAGGAGCCTTACGTTGATCGTGGGGGAAGGATCACCGGATTACCGGCAGGCATGCGAGTTTTCTCCGACCGCCGCAATAAAGCTGCCATAGTCGTTGACGACCAGGAGGTCGTCTGCATGCCTGTCTCGTCGCTCATCACTGAGTACGGCGTATGCGTGAGTGTGTCTGGGAACTTTGGCTCAATTTTCCTCACCTCCGTATACTGCCAGTTCAATACTGAAATTGAACCGTACCTGCTGTACATGGATGCGGTGCTGCTGCTAGCCAGCCGCACGCCTGTCATCTATGGCCTAGATGCGAACGCAGTATCCCCCCTGTGGTTCAGTAAGCTCCCCGAGCGCTCTCGGGGCTACTTGAACAGGCAGCGGGGTGAGCTGCTAGCAAATTGGGTACAGGGCAGCCGAGCCGGAGTGCTAAATGTCCGCAGCAGCGTGTACACGTTCGATAATCGCAGGGCAAGAAGCGATATCGACGTAACGATCGCCAGCGATTCAGCGTCTACGTGGGCCACGTATGATTGGAATGTAAGCGAGTGGGATCTGAGCGATCACAACATCATTACTGTTGTTGTAACGCCGGATCCATTAAGCACTGTTGAGAGCTATGCTCCGGTGCCCTCGTGGAAACTCCAACGGGCTGACTGGCGACGTTTCAGTGATGAGCTGATGACTGCATCGTTGGAACTTCCTCTGGAGGAGTTTCACCAGATGGCATCTGATGAGCAGGTCTCCGCACTCCGCTCCCTGGTTCATCAGGTGAGCGACACTGTGCTGGGACGCCAACAGCTACAAGCCAGACGTCGTGTGGGTTGGTGGAATGCCGCCCTCACTGATGCACGTCGCGAGCTCAGGAGAGCCCGACGAAGGCTTCAGCATGCGCGTCGAAACCACAGTGACAGTGCTGATGACCTCGCCACGTATTTCAGGATCACCCGAAAGGAATACGTGAGGATGATGCTTAAGGTGAAAGAGGAAGACTGGAGACGATTTGTCGGCGAGCACCAGGAAGACCCATGGGGGCGTGCCTACCGGATATGCCGAGGCCGCAAGACGTGCACCGATCTCGGTTGCCTTCGCTGGAATGACGAGCAAGTTGTAACCTGGCACGACTGTGCGAACGTCCTGCTCCGCAGCTTCTTTCCCGCTGCGGAGAGGCCAGTGGACGTTACCATTCCTAACGAAGTACCCCCAGCCCTTGACAGGTTCGAGGTAGAGACATGCATCGCCAGAGTTCGGAGCAAACGCTCACCTGGTTTAGATGGCATAACTGGGGGTATGGTCAAAGCGGCTTGGCGCGCCATCCCTGAGTACTTGACAGCGTTGTTTTCCCGCTGCCTGGCAGAGGGATACTTCCCCACCGAGTGGAAGCGCCCACGTGTGGTTGCGCTCCTCAAGGGCCCAGATAAGGACAGGAGCGATCCAGCGTCCTATCGGGGTATCTGCCTGTTGCCTGTCTTCGGTAAAGTACTCGAAGGGATCATGGTGAACCGTGTGAAGGAGGTGCTCACGGACGAGAGTCGATGGCAATTCGGCTTTCGGCCCGGGCGCTGCGTTGAGGATGCCTGGAGTCACGTCGTGAGCAGTGTCGAAGCCAGCTCGGCTCGATATGTGCTCGGTATCTTCGTGGACTTCAGGGGTGCGTTCGACCATGTCGAATGGGACGCAGCTCTACGCCGACTATCGGATCTAGGATGCAGGGAAGTTGGGATCTGGCGCAGCTTTTTCTCAGACCGAAAGGCAAGCATCGTCAGCAGCTTCGGCGAAGTCAGTGTTGATGTTACACGTGGCTGTCCGCAGGGGTCCATCAGTGGTCCATTTATTTGGAACATTCTGATGGACACTCTTCTGCATCGCCTTGAAGCGGAATGTACACTAAGTGCATATGCTGACGACCTCTTGCTGCTCGTAGAGGGAAATTCCAGATCCCAACTGGAGCTCAAAGGTGCCCAACTAATGGAATTAGTTGGAGGATGGGGTATCGAGGTAGGCGTCTCAGTCTCGGCAACGAAGACTGTGACGATGCTCCTTAAGGGAAGGCTGTCATCTGGCAGACCGCCCGCCGTAAGCTTTGCAGGAGCAAACTTGCGGTATGTGACGCAATGCCGTTACCTTGGCATCACGGTCGGCGAGCGGTTGAGTTTTCTCCCGCATGTCGCGTCCTTACGCGATCGGCTGGCCGGAGTCGTCGGAGCCCTGACCCGTGTGCTACGCGTTGACTGGGGACTCAGTCCGCAAGCACGGCGAAGGATCTATGCCGGACTCATGGTGCCTTGTGCGCTATTTGGTGCCACGGTTTGGTACAAGGTGGTGATGAGACTAGTCGGCGCCAGGAGGGCGCTCAAGTCCTGCCACCGGCTCATCCTATTAGGGTGCTTGCCAACGTGCCGAACGGTATCTACGGATGCCCTTGAAGTTCTTGCTGGAGCTCCACCGCTGGACCTTGCGGCGATGCGTATAGCAATGCAGTCGAAAATGAAGCGTAACTACCCTATGGTAGAAGGCGACTGGCTCTACGATCAAGACGTTTCGACCCTTGATCGTAACATGAGGAGAGCCTTGTTGGACGAACGCTTACTGCGTGAGTGGCAACTCCGATGGGATGACAGCGAGCACGGCCGTGTGACGCATAAGTTCATCCCGGACGTAAGCTTCGTCTACAACCGCCCAGACTTCAAGTTCACGATGCATGCCAGTTTCCTCATAACTGGCCATGGCTCGATGAATGCCTTCCTGCATGCGCGTGGTCTAAGCGAGACTGCTGAATGTCCATGTGGCGATCCCGTAGAGGACTGGCAGCACATCTTATGTGTCTGCCCCCTCTATGCGGATGTGCGAGACCCGGAAGGGCTTGGAATTCAGCAAAATACATCTGGTGATTGGACTTTCGCTGACACCCTGACGACCAACGAGAGCATGCAACTGCTTGAAGATTATGCTCGCATAGTCTTCAGCAGGCGACGCATGCTGCTTGACGCTGGAGCTGGACCTGGTCGACCAGTACCGGACTGACGTAAGTCAAAACTGGTAGTAGCATTTACTACGAAAGGCCTACCAATGCCTCAAATTGGTAGACGATCTCCCCGGAGTGAATCGCAGGTCCAACCAAAGTCCTTAATTTGGTAGACAAAATCCATTCGGACGAGTCGAAGGGCAGACCAAAGCCTCAATTTGGTAGATTTTCCTTATAACGAGGAAAGTCGAGGGTCATACCAAAGTCCCTAAATTTGGAAGACGAATCCTAATGGACTAGTCGAAAGGCCGACCATAGCCTCAATTTGGCAGACAAAATCCCCGCGATGAGTCGCAGGGCCTACCAGAGCCCTAATCTGGGAGACGTGCCCTTGTGGACACATCGAAGGTCTTACCAAAGTCCTTAAGTTTGGTAGACAAAATCCATTCGGACTAGTCGAAGGGCAAACCAAAGCCTCAATTTGGTAGACTCTCTTCTCTCCGGAGAAAGTCGGAAGGCTGACCAAAGTCCTCAATTTGGGAGACAAATCCTTATGGACTAGTCGAAGGGCGGACCAAAGCCTCTCAATTTGGTAGACTCACTCTTTCGGGAGTCTGTCGCTGGTGTCTACCCAGTTCCTGGTTGTCGGAAACCAAAATGGGAAGCAGTCTCTGACTGCGAACAGCCGATCAAAGCTGTTAATTTGAACCACGGGATGGGCTGGTGGCCAAGGCCAGCCCAATTGAGGTTGGCCCCCTTTAGTGGGAGTATCGTGGTGGCTGTGGTTGATAAAATGTTGTGGTTCAACGTAAAGTTGGACCACAGCCGGAAGCTGTCCCCGCAGTCAGCAGAGGTTAAGATAGGCCTCGCCTCTACCCAAGAGGGAAGCCATGCCCGACAGCATGAATTCAAACTTGGTACCTAAAAGAGTTTCTTTTAGGGGCGTTGGTGGACGCATCGTATTCACCCGCTGTACTTTGTGTCACATATGTGGCTCAAACGCGTACCGTGGTTGTAAACCCCCTCGGGGTACACGCCACGATAAATAAATATCAGGACTCTGTCCCTATCTACTCAGTTTGTGTTCGACAGTCGCCGCGAGTGGACGTGTTTACGCTTGCTTACGTAGATTTTACCGGTTCAAAATCTAAAGAGTGCTTAAATTGCCTTCTCGGCGATAAGCTGTGCGCGAACAACTGTAGTTACAGTTACTTTGTCGTGATTGGTCGGCCAATCAAAAACAAACAAAAAGTGCGGCATACTTTTGTGCTGCAAAAATATAAAAAAGGGTTGCATACCCTAAGGCTGCGTTTTTTGCCTTCTGTTGCCTAGTGCCTAGGCATGGAGAGCGACGCTAGCAGCAGTGCTGCCAGCTCGGCGCGATCAGTGTCGGGCCGTAAGAAGCGCGGGCGCCCCGCTGCGGTGGCGCGCGTGTCAACGCGCTTGATGTCGGATGACGTCATGCCGCCACCGCTGGATTCGCCCCCGCGGAAGCTACGTGCGCCAGCCTTGAGCTCGGGCGATGATAGCGATGCGTCGCTGGCAGCTGTGCTGGCTGGAGCCACCACTACTGCCGCCGTCGCTGCCGCCGCCAGTGCTGCTTCTGCTGCCCCCGTTGTTGCTGCCCCCGTTGTTGCTGCCCCCGCTGCTGTCACGCCTGCTGTTACAGCCCCCGCTGCCGCTACTCCTGCTGCCGCTGCCGCTTCCTCTGCTGCTGCTGCTGCCGCCACATCAAGTTTGACCTGTTCAAACGAGATGGTCCAACGGATGTTGGCCATCGAACAAGAGCTCAGGAGAGCTGTAGTTCGCGATGGAGTGCCCAGCAATGTGGCACTAAGCGTGCTGGATGCAGGAGCACGCTACCAGGAGCTTGTCCTGAGTCTGTACGGCAGGGTTGTGGAGTTAGAGGCGCAGAGCCGTGCCCGCCCACAGGCCGTTGCGCCCTTCGCTGTCCCCGCTGCCAACGCCGCAATCGCCCGCGCTGACGCTCCAATCGCTGCACCACGGACCCGCAAGGCAGCGGAGACGTGGTCAGCGATTGTGACTAGCAGCAATCCTGAGGAGACGCCTCAGCAAGTCGCTGAACGCGTTCGCAAGGATGTTGCCCCCGCTCTTGGTGTCCGCGTACACGAGGTGCGTGAGCTGAAGCGAGGTGGTGCGATAATCCGCACACCGTCGTCAGGAGAGATCCGGAGAGTAGTGGCTAACCCAAAGTTCAAAGAACTTGGGTTAGATATTAAGAGAACCGCAGCGCTCAGGCCAAGAATAACCGTCTTGGACGTTGACAGTTGCATCACTGTCAAGCAGTTCATGGACGGTTTATATAAAAACCACTTTCAAGGGCACATGTCGTGTGCTGCTTTTGAAAAGTCTGTTGCGATCGCCTCCAAGGCGTGGAAGCAAGGCGATGGCCCCATAAATATCCAGCTGGAGCTGGAGCAGAAGGCCCTGGATATCCTGGAGGAACACGACAGGATCTACGTAGATTGGTTCGCCTTCCGCTGGCGATCGATGGTGCGCACGTATGCGTGCCACAGGTGTGTCAGCTTTGACCACAAGATCGCCCAATGCCGGATGAAAGAGCAGATCTGCCGTCAGTGCGGACAGTCCGGACACCGAGCCTGGAAATGCTGCAATCCTGTGCACTGCAGGAATTGCAGCTTCAAGGGGCTACCCTGTGCGCATTTAATGCTCTCAGCGGCTTGCCCGATTTACGGAGCTGTGCTCGCCAAGGTGGCTGCTAGACACTAATGTTTAGCATCACCCAGGCAAACTGCGGTCGCAGTCGAGCTGCCGTGATAGAGCTCGGTGTCAGGATGAGGAACACAGGATCCAAGTTCGCACTGATCCAGGAGCCTTACGTTGATCGTGGGGGAAGGATCACCGGATTACCGGCAGGCATGCGAGTTTTCTCCGACCGCCGCAATAAAGCTGCCATAGTCGTTGACGACCAGGAGGTCGTCTGCATGCCTGTCTCGTCGCTCATCACTGAGTACGGCGTATGCGTGAGTGTGTCTGGGAACTTTGGCTCAATTTTCCTCACCTCCGTATACTGCCAGTTCAATACTGAAATTGAACCGTACCTGCTGTACATGGATGCGGTGCTGCTGCTAGCCAGCCGCACGCCTGTCATCTATGGCCTAGATGCGAACGCAGTATCCCCCCTGTGGTTCAGTAAGCTCCCCGAGCGCTCTCGGGGCTACTTGAACAGGCAGCGGGGTGAGCTGCTAGCAAATTGGGTACAGGGCAGCCGAGCCGGAGTGCTAAATGTCCGCAGCAGCGTGTACACGTTCGATAATCGCAGGGCAAGAAGCGATATCGACGTAACGATCGCCAGCGATTCAGCGTCTACGTGGGCCACGTATGATTGGAATGTAAGCGAGTGGGATCTGAGCGATCACAACATCATTACTGTTGTTGTAACGCCGGATCCATTAAGCACTGTTGAGAGCTATGCTCCGGTGCCCTCGTGGAAACTCCAACGGGCTGACTGGCGACGTTTCAGTGATGAGCTGATGACTGCATCGTTGGAACTTCCTCTGGAGGAGTTTCACCAGATGGCATCTGATGAGCAGGTCTCCGCACTCCGCTCCCTGGTTCATCAGGTGAGCGACACTGTGTTGGGACGCCAACAGCTACAAGCCAGACGTCGTGTGGGTTGGTGGAATGCCGCCCTCACTGATGCACGTCGCGAGCTCAGGAGAGCCCGACGAAGGCTTCAGCATGCGCGTCGAAACCACAGTGACAGTGCTGATGACCTCGCCACGTATTTCAGGATCACCCGAAAGGAATACGTGAGGATGATGCTTAAGGTGAAAGAGGAAGACTGGAGACGATTTGTCGGCGAGCACCAGGAAGACCCATGGGGGCGTGCCTACCGGATATGCCGAGGCCGCAAGACGTGCACCGATCTCGGTTGCCTTCGCTGGAATGATGAGCAAGTTGTAACCTGGCACGACTGTGCGAACGTCCTGCTCCGCAGCTTCTTTCCCGCTGCGGAGAGGCCAGTGGACGTTACCATTCCGGCGAAGTACCCCCAGCCCTTGACAGGTTCGAGGTAGAGACATGCATCGCCAGAGTTCGGAGCAAACGCTCACCTGGTTTAGATGGCATAACTGGGGGTATGGTCAAAGCGGCTTGGCGCGCCATCCCTGAGTACTTGACAGCGTTGTTTTCCCGCTGCCTGGCAGAGGGATACTTCCCCACTGAGTGGAAGCGCCCACGTGTGGTTGCGCTCCTCAAGGGCCCAGATAAGGACAGGAGCGATCCAGCGTCCTATCGGGGTATCTGCCTGTTGCCTGTCTTCGGTAAAGTACTCGAAGGGATCATGGTGAACCGTGTGAAGGAGGTGCTCACGGACGAGAGTCGATGGCAATTCGGCTTTCGGCCCGGGCGCTGCGTTGAGGATGCCTGGAGTCACGTCGTGAGCAGTGTCGAAGCCAGCTCGGCTCGATATGTGCTCGGTATCTTCGTGGACTTCAGGGGTGCGTTCGACCATGTCGAATGGGACGCAGCTCTACGCCGACTATCGGATCTAGGATGCAGGGAAGTTGGGATCTGGCGCAGCTTTTTCTCAGACCGAAAGGCAAGCATCGTCAGCAGCTTCGGCGAAGTCAGTGTTGATGTTACACGTGGCTGTCCGCAGGGGTCCATCAGTGGTCCATTTATTTGGAACATTCTGATGGACACTCTTCTGCATCGCCTTGAAGCGGAATGTACACTAAGTGCATATGCTGACGACCTCTTGCTGCTCGTAGAGGGAAATTCCAGATCCCAACTGGAGCTCAAAGGTGCCCAACTAATGGAATTAGTTGGAGGATGGGGTATCGAGGTAGGCGTCTCAGTCTCGGCAACGAAGACTGTGACGATGCTCCTTAAGGGAAGGCTGTCATCTGGCAGACCGCCCGCCGTAAGCTTTGCAGGAGCAAACTTGCGGTATGTGACGCAATGCCGTTACCTTGGCATCACGGTCGGCGAGCGGTTGAGTTTTCTCCCGCATGTCGCGTCCTTACGCGATCGGCTGGCCGGAGTCGTCGGAGCCCTGACCCGTGTGCTACGCGTTGACTGGGGACTCAGTCCGCAAGCACGGCGAAGGATCTATGCCGGACTCATGGTGCCTTGTGCGCTATTTGGTGCCACGGTTTGGTACAAGGTGGTGATGAGACTAGTCGGCGCCAGGAGGGCGCTCAAGTCCTGCCACCGGCTCATCCTATTAGGGTGCTTGCCAACGTGCCGAACGGTATCTACGGATGCCCTTGAAGTTCTTGCTGGAGCTCCACCGCTGGACCTTGCGGCGATGCGTATAGCAATGCAGTCGAAGATGAAGCGTAACTACCCTATGGTAGAAGGCGACTGGCTCTACGATCAAGACGTTTCGACCCTTGATCGTAACATGAGGAGAGCCTTGTTGGACGAACGCTTACTGCGTGAGTGGCAACTCCGATGGGATGACAGCGAGCACGGCCGTGTGACGCATAAGTTCATCCCGGACGTAAGCTTCGTCTACAACCGCCCAGACTTCAAGTTCACGATGCATGCCAGTTTCCTCATAACTGGCCATGGCTCGATGAATGCCTTCCTGCATGCGCGTGGTCTAAGCGAGACTGCTGAATGTCCATGTGGCGATCCCGTAGAGGACTGGCAGCACATCTTATGTGTCTGCCCCCTCTATGCGGATGTGCGAGACCCGGAAGGGCTTGGAATTCAGCAAAATACATCTGGTGATTGGACTTTCGCTGACACCCTGACGACCAACGAGAGCATGCAACTGCTTGAAGATTATGCTCGCATAGTCTTCAGCAGGCGACGCATGCTGCTTGACGCTGGAGCTGGACCTGGTCGACCAGTACCGGACTGACGTAAGTCAAAACTGGTAGTAGCATTTACTACGAAAGGCCTACCAATGCCTCAAAATTGGTAGACGATCTCCCCGGAGTGAATCGCAGGTCCAACCAAAGTCCTTAATTTGGTAGACAAAATCCATTCGGACGAGTCGAAGGGCAGACCAAAGCCTCAATTTGGTAGATTTTCCTTATAACGAGGAAAGTCGAGGGTCCATACCAAAGTCCCTAAATTTGGAAGACGAATCCTAATGGACTAGTCCGAAAGGCCGACCATAGCCTCAATTTGGCAGACAAAATCCCCGCGATGAGTCGCAGGGCCTACCAGAGCCCTAATCTGGGAGACGTGCCCTTGTGGACACATCGAAGGTCTTACCAAAGTCCTTAAGTTTGGTAGACAAAATCCATTCGGACTAGTCGAAGGGCAAACCAAAGCCTCAATTTGGTAGACTCTCTTCTCTCCGGAGAAAGTCGGAAGGCTGACCAAAGTCCTCAATTTGGGAGACAAATCCTTATGGACTAGTCGAAGGGCGGACCAAAGCCTCTCAATTTGGTAGACTCACTCTTTCGGGAGTCTGTCGCTGGTGTCTACCCAGTTCCTGGTTGTCGGAAACCAAAATGGGAAGCAGTCTCTGACTGCGAACAGCCGATCAAAGCTGTTAATTTGAACCACGGGATGGGCTGGTGGCCAAGGCCAGCCCAATTGAGGTTGGCCCCCTTTAGTGGGAGTATCGTGGTGGCTGTGGTTGATAAAATGTTGTGGTTCAACGTAAAGTTGGACCACAGCCGGAAGCTGTCCCCGCAGTCAGCAGAGGTTAAGATAGGCCTCGCCTCTACCCAAGAGGGAAGCCATGCCCGACAGCATGAATTCAAACTTGGTACCTAAAAGAGTTCTTTTAGGGGCGTTGGTGGACGCATCGTATTCACCCGCTGTACTTTGGGTCACATATGTGGCTCAAACGCGTACCGTGGTTGTAAACCCCCTCGGGGTACACGCCACGATAAATAAATATCAGGACTCTGTCCCTATCTACTCAGTTGTGTTCGACAGTCGCCGTGAGTAGACGTGTTTGCGCGTGTTCATCAGATTTTATTGCCGCAATAAAATCTTAAGAGTGCTTAATCGACCACTTCGCGATAAGCTGTGTGCCAGTAACTGTAATTTTACAGGTTACAGTTGCTGCGCTGTGATTGGTCGGCCAATCAAAAAGCTTGATAAAAGTATTGTATACTTTTGTGCGAACTATAACAAACTTTGTGTTGCATACTCCAAGGGTGCCTGTTCAATTTTGTGTTGCCTAGCAAATAGGCATGGAGAGCGACGCTAGCAGCAGTGCTGCCAGCTCGGCGCGATCAGTGTCGGGCCGTAAGAAGCGCGGGCGCCCCGCTGCGGTGGCGCGCGTGTCAACGCGCTTGATGTCGGAACGACGTCATGCCGCCACCGCTGGATTCGCCCCGCGGAAGCTACGTGCGCCAGCCTTGAGCTCGGGCGATGATAGCGATGCGTCGCTGGCAGCTGTGCTGGCTGGAGCCACCACTACTGCCGCCGTCGCTGCCGCCGCCAGTGCTGCTTCTGCTGCCGTTATTGCTACTCCCGTTGTTGCTGCCCCCGTTGTTGCTGCCCCCGCTGCTGTCACCCCTGCTGTTACAGCCCCCGCTGCCGCTACTCCTGCTGCCGCTGCCGCTTCCCTCTGCTGCTGCTGCTGCCGCCACATCAAGTTTGACCTGTTCAAACGAGATGGTCCAACGGATGTTGGCCATCGAACAAGAGCTCAGGAGAGCTGTAGTTCGCGATGGAGTGCCCAGCAATGTGGCACTAAGCGTGCTGGATGCAGGAGCACGCTACCAGGAGCTTGTCCTGAGTCTGTACGGCAGGGTTGTGGAGTTTAGAGGCGCAGAGCCGTGCCCGCTCACAGGCCGTTGCGCCCTTCGCTGTCCCCGCTGCCAACGCCGCAGTCGCCCCGCTCTGACGCTCCAATCGCTGCACCACGGACCCGCAAGGCAGCGGAGACGTGGTCAGCGATTGTGACTAGCAGCAATCCAGAGGAGACGCCTCAGCAAGTCGCTGAGCGCGTTCGCAAGGATGTTGCCCCCGCTCTTGGTGTCCGCGTACACGAGGTGCGTGAGCTGAAGCGAGGTGGTGCGATAATCCGCACACCGTCGTCAGGAGAGATCCGGAGAGTAGTGGCTAACCCTAAGTTTAGAGAACTTGGGTTAGATATTAAGAGAACCGCAGCGCTCAGGCCAAGAATAACCGTCTTGGACGTTGACAGTTGCATCACTGTCAAGCAGTTCATGGACGGTTGTTTAAAAACCACTTTCAAGGGCACATGTCGTGTGCTGCTTTTGAAAGTCTGTTGCGATCGTCTCTAAGGCGTGGAAGCAAGGCGATGGCCCCATAACAATCCAGCTGGAGCTGGAGCAGAAGGCCCTGGATATCCTGGAGGAACACGACAGGATCTACGTGGATTGGTTCGCCTTCCGCTGGCGATCGATGGTGCGCACGTATGCGTGCCACAGGTGTGTCAGCTTTGACCACAAGATCGCCCAATGCCGGATGAAAGAGCAGATCTGCCGTCAGTGCGGACAGTCCGGACACCGAGCTGGGAAATGCTGCAATCCTGTGCACTGCAGGAATTGCCAGCTTCAAGGGGCTACCCTGTGCGCATTTAATGCTCTCAGCGGCTTGCCCGATATTACGGAGCTGTGCTCGCCAAGGTGGCTGCTAGACACTAATGTTTAGCATCACCCAGGCAAACTGCGGTCGCAGTCGAGCTGCCCGTGATAGAGCTCGGTTGTCAGGATGAGGAACACAGGATCCAAGTTCGCACTGATCCAGGAGCCTTACGTCGATCGTGGGGGAAGGATCACCGGATTACCGGCAGGCATGCGAGTTTTCTCCGACCGCCGCAATAAAGCTGCCATAGTCGTTGACGACCAGGAGGTCGTCTGCATGCCTGTCTCGTCGCTCATCACTGAGTACGGCGTATGCGTGAGTGTGTCTGGGAACTTTGGCTCAATTTTCCTCACCTCCGTATATTGCCAGTTCAATACTGAAATTGAACCGTACCTGCTGTACATGGATGCGGTGCTGCTGCTAGCCAGCCGCATGCCTGTCATCTATGGCCTAGATGCGAACGCAGTATCCCCCCTGTGGTTCAGTAAGCTCCCCGAGCGCTCTCGGGGCTACTTGAACAGGCAGCGGGGTGAGCTGCTAGCAAATTGGATACAGGGCAGCCGAGCCGGAGTGCTAAATGTCCGCAGCAGTGTGTACACGTTCGATAATCGCAGGGCAAGAAGCGATATCGACGTAACGATCGCCAGCGATTCAGCGTCTACGTGGGCCACGTACGATTGGAATGTAAGCGAGTGGGATCTGAGCGATCACAACATCATTACTGTTGTTGTAACGCCGGATCCATTAAGCACTGTTGAGAGCTATGCTCCGGTGCCCTCGTGGAAACTCCAACGGGCTGACTGGCGACGTTTCAGTGATGAGCTGATGACTGCATCGTTGGAACTTCCTCTGGAGGAGTTTCACCAGATGGCATCTGATGAGCAGGTCTCAGCACTCCGCTCCCTGGTTCATCAGGTGAGCGACACTGTGTTGGGACGCCAACAGCTACAAGCCAGACGTCGTGTGGGTTGGTGGAATGCCGCCCCCACTGATGCACGTCGCGAGCTCAGGAGAGCCCGACGAAGGCTTCAGCATGCGCGTCGAAACCACAGTGACAGTGCTGATGACCTCGCCACGTATTTCAGGATCACCCGAAAGGAATACGTGAGGATGATGCTTAAGGTGAAAGAGGAAGACTGGAGACGATTTGTCGGCGAGCACCAGGAAGACCCATGGGGGCGTGCCTACCGGATATGCCGAGGCCGCAAGACGTGCACCGATCTCGGTTGCCTTCGCTGGAATGACGAGCAAGTTGTAACCTGGCACGACTGTGCGAACGTCCTGCTCCGCAGCTTCTTTCCCGCTGCGGAGAGGCCCAGTGGACGTTACCATTCCTAGCGAAGTGCCCCCAGCCCTTGACAGGTTCGAGGTAGAGACATGCATCGCCAGAGTTCGGAGCAAACGCTCACCTGGTTTAGATGGCATAACTGGGGGTATGGTCAAAGCGGCTTGGCGCGCCATCCCTGAGTACTTGACAGCGTTGTTTTCCCGCTGCCTGGCAGAGGGATACTTCCCCACTGAGTGGAAGCGCCCACGTGTGGTTGCGCTCCTCAAGGGCCCAGATAAGGACAGGAGCGATCCAGCATCCTATCGGGGTATCTGCCTGTTGCCTGTCTTCGGCAAAGTACTCGAAGGGATCATGGTGAACCGTGTGAAGGAGGTGCTCACGGACGAGAGTCGATGGCAATTCGGCTTTCGGCCCCGGGCGCTGCGTTGAGGATGCCTGGAGTCACGTCGTGAGCAGTGTCGAAGCCAGCTCGGCTCGATATGTGCTCGGTATCTTCGTGGACTTCAGGGGTTGCGTTCGACCATGTCGAATGGGACGCAGCTCTACGCCGACTATCGGATCTAGGATGCAGGGAAGTTGGGATCTGGCGCAGCTTCTTTCTCAGACCGAAAGGCAAGTATCGTCAGCAGCTTCGGCGAAGTCAGTGTAGATGTTACACGTGGCTGTCCGCAGGGGTCCATCAGTGGTCCATTTATTTGGAACATCCTGATGGACACTCTTCTGCACTCTCGCCTTGAAGCGGAATGCACACTAAGTGCATATGCTGACGACCTCTTGCTGCTCGTAGAGGGAAATTCCAGATCCCAACTGGAGCTCAAAGGTGCCCAACTAATGGAATTAGTTGGAGGATGGGGTATCGAGGTAGGCGTCTCAGTCTCGACAACGAAGACTGTGACGATGCTCCTTAAGGGAAGGCTGTCATCTGGCAGACCGCCCGCCGTAAGCTTTGCAGGAGCAAACTTGCGGTATGTGACGCAATGCCGTTACCTTGGCATCACGGTCGGCGAGCGGTTGAGTTTTCTCCCGCATGTCGCGTCCTTACGCGATCGGCTGGCCGGAGTCGTCGGAGCCCTGACCCGTGTGCTACGCGTTGACTGGGGACTCAGTCCGCAAGCACGGCGAAGGATCTATGCCGGACTCATGGTGCTTGTGCGCTATTTGGTGCCTCGGTATGGTACAAGGTGGTGATGAGACTAGTCGGCGCCAGGAGGGCGCTCAAGTCCTGCCACCGGGCTCATCCTATTAGGGTGCTTGCCAACGTGCCTAACGGTATCTACGGATGCCCTTGAAGTTCTTGCTGGAGCTCCACCGCTGGACCTTGCGGCGATGCGTATAGCAATGCAGTCGAAGATGAAGCGTAACTACCCTATGGTAGAAGGCGACTGGCTCTACGATCAAGACGTTTCGACCCTTGATCGTAACATGAGGAGAGCCTTGTTGGAGACGAACGCTTACTGCGTGAGTGGCAACTCCGTTGGGATGACAGCGAGCACGGTCGTGTGACGCATAAGTTCATCCCGGACGTAAGCTTCGTCTACAGCCGCCCAGACTTCAAGTTCACGATGCATGCCAGTTTCCTCATAACTGGCCATGGCTCGATGAATGCCTTCCTGCATGCGCGTGGTCTAAGCGAGACTGCTGAATGTTCATGTGGCGATCCCGTAGAGGACTGGCAGCACATTTTATGTGTCTGCCCCCTCTATGCGGATGTGCGAGACCCGGAAGGGCTTGGAATTCAGCAGAATATATCCGGTGATTGGACTTTCGCTGACACCCCTGACGACCAACGAGAGCATGCAACTGCTTGAAGATTATGCTCGCATAGTCTTCAGCAGGCGACGCATGCTGCTTGACGCTGGAGCTGGACCTGGTCGACCAGTACCGGACTGACGTAAGTCAAAACTGGTAGTAGCATTTACTACGAAAGGCCTACCAATGCCTCAAATGGTAGACGATCTCCCCGGAGTGAATCGCAGGTCCAACCAAAGTCCTTAATTTGGTAGACAAAATCCATTCGGACGAGTCGAAGGGCAGACCAAAGCCTCAATTTGGTAGATTTTCCTTATAACGAGGAAAGTCGAGGGTCATACCAAAGTCCCTAAATTTGGAAGACGAATCCTAATGGACTAGTCGAAAGGCCGACCATAGCCTCAATTTGGCAGACAAAATCCTCGCGATGAGTCGCAGGGCCTACCAGAGCCCTAATCTGGGAGACGTGTCCCTTGTGGACACATCGAAGGTCTTACCAAAGTCCTTAAGTTTGGTAGACGAATCCTCACGGACTAGTCGAAGGGCAAACCAAAGCCTCAATTTGGTAGACTCTCTTCTCTCCGGAGAAAGTCGGAAGGCTGACCAAAGTCCCTCAATTTGGGAGACAAATCCTTATGGACTAGTCGAAGGGCGGACCAAAGCCTCTCAATTTGGTAGACTCACTCTTTCGGGAGTCTGTCGCTGGTGTCTACCCAGTTCCTGGTTGTCGGAAACCAAAATGGGAAGCAGTCTCTGACTGCGAACAGCCGATCAAAGCTGTTAATTTGAACCACGGGATGGGCTGGTGGCCAAGGCCAGCCCAATTGAGGTTGGCCCCCTTTAGTGGGAGTATCGTGGTGGCTGTGGTTGATAAAATGTTGTGGTTCAACGTAAAGTTGGACCACAGCCGGAAGCTGTTCCCGCAGTCAGCAGAGGTTAAGATAGGCCTCGCCTCTACCCAAGAGGGAAGCCATGCCCGACAGCATGAATTCAAACTTGGTACCTAAAAGAGTTTCTTTTAGGGGCGTTGGTGGACGCATCGTATTCACCCGCTGTACTTTGTGTCACATATATGGCTCAAACGCGTACCGTGGTCGTAAAACCCCCTCGGGGTACACGCCACGATAAATAAATATCAGGACTGTCCCTATCTACTCAGTTTGTGTTCGACAGTCGCCGCGAATGGACGTGTTTACGCTTGCTTACGTAGATTTACCGGTTCAAAATCTAAAGAGTGCCTAAATTGCCTTCTCGGCGATAAGCTGTGCGCGAACAACTGTAGTTACAGTACTTTGTCGTGATTGGTCGGCCAATCAAAAACAAACAAAAAGTGCGGCATACTTTTGTGCTGCAAAAATATAAAAAAGGGTTGCATACCCTAAGGCTGCGTTTTTTGCCTTCTGTTGCCTAGTGCCTAGGCATGGAGAGCGACGCTAGCAGCAGTGCTGCCAGCTCGGCGCGATCAGTGTCGGGCCGTAAAGAAGCGCGGGCGCCCCGCTGCGGTGGCGCGCGTGTCAACGCGCTTGATGTCGGACGACGTCATGCCGCCACCGCTGGATTCGCCCCCGCGGAAGCTACGTGCGCCAGCCTGAGCTCGGGCGATGATAGCGATGCGTCGCTGGCAGCTGTGCTGGCTGGAGCCACCACTACTGCCGCCGTCGCTGCCGCCGCCAGTGCTGCTTCTGCTGCCGTTATTGCTGCCCCCGTTGTTGCTGCCCCCGTTGTTGCTGCCCCCGCTGCTGTCACCCCTGCTGTTACAGCCCCCGCTGCCGCTACTCCTGCTGCCGCTGCCGCTTCCTCTGCTGCTGCTGCTGACCGCCACATCAAGTTTGACCTGTTCAAACGAGATGGTCCAACGGATGTTGGCCATCGAACAAGAGCTCAGGAGAGCTGTAGTTCGCGATGGAGTGCCCAGCAATGTGGCACTAAGCGTGCTGGATGCAGGAGCACGCTACCAGGAGCTTGTCCTGAGTCTGTACGGCAGGGTTGTGGAGTTAGAGGCGCAGAGCCGTGCCCGCCCACAGGCCGTTGCGCCCTTCGCTGTCCCCGCTGCCAACGCCGCAGTCGCCCGCTCTGACGCTCCAATCGCTGCACCACGGACCCGCAAGGCAGCGGAGACGTGGTCAGCGATTGTGACTAGCAGCAATCCAGAGGAGACGCCTCAGCAAGTCACTGAGCGCGTTCGCAAGGATGTTGCCCCCGCTCTTGGTGTCCGCGTACACGAGGTGCGTGAGCTGAAGCGAGGTGGTGCGATAATCCGCACACCGTCGTCAGGAGAGATCCGGAGGAGTAGTGGCTAACCCTAAGTTTAGAGAACTTGGGTTAGATATTAAGAGAACCGCAGCGCTCAGGCCAAGAATAACCGTCTTGGACGTGGACAGTTGCATCACTGTCAAGCAGTTCATGGACGGTTTGTTAAAAACCACTTTCAAGGGCACATGTCGTGTGCTGCTTTTGAAAAGTCTGTTGCGATCGTCTCTAAGGCGTGGAAGCAAGGCGATGGCCCCATAACAATCCAGCTGGAGCTGGAAGCAGAAGGCCCTGGATATCCTGGAGGAACACGACAGGATCTACGTGGATTGGTTCGCCTTCCGCTGGCGATCGATGGTGCGCACGTATGCGTGCCACAGGTGTGTCAGCTTTGACCACAAGATCGCCCAATGCCGGATGAAGGAGCAGATCTGCCGTCAGTGCGGACAGTCCGGACACCGAGCTGGGAAATGCTGCAATCCTGTGCACTGCAGGAATTGCAGCTTCAAGGGGCTACCCTGTGCGCATTTAATGCTCTCAGCGGCTTGCCCGATTTACGGAGCTGTGCTCGCCAAGGTGGCTGCTAGACACTAATGTTTAGCATCACCCAGGCAAACTGCGGTCGCAGTCGAGCTGCCGTGATAGAGCTCGGTGTCAGGATGAGGAACACAGGATCCAAGTTCGCACTGATCCAGGAGCCTTACGTCGATCGTGGGGAGAAGGATCACCGGATTACCGGCAGGCATGCGAGTTTTCTCCGACCGCCGCAATAAAGCTGCCATAGTCGTTGACGACCAGGAGGTCATGTGCATGCCTGTCTCGTCGCTCATCACTGAGTACGGCGTATGCGTGAGTGTGTCTGGGAACTTTGGCTCAATTTTCCTCACCTCCGTATATTGCCAGTTCAATACTGAAATTGAACCGTACCTGCTGTACATGGATGCGGTGCTGCTGCTAGCCAGCCGCAACGCCTGTCATCTATGGCCTAGATGCGAACGCAGTATCCCCCCTGTGGTTCAGTAAGCTCCCCGAGCGCTCTCGGGGCTACTTGAACAGGCAGCGGGGTGAGCTGCTAGCAAATTGGATACAGGGCAGCCGAGCCGGAGTGCTAAATGTCCGCAGCAGTGTGTACACGTTCGATAATCGCAGGGCAAGAAGCGATATCGACGTAACGATCGCCAGCGATTCAGCGTCTACGTGGGCCACGTACGATTGGAATGTAAGCGAGTGGGATCTGAGCGATCACAACATCATTACTGTTGTTGTAACGCCGGATCCATTAAGCACTGTTGAGAGCTATGCTCCGGTGCCCTCGTGGAAACTCCAACGGGCTGACTGGCGACGTTTCAGTGATGAGCTGATGACTGCATCGTTGGAACTTCCTCTGGAGGAGTTTCACCAGATGGCATCTGATGAGCAGGTCTCAGCACTCCGCTCCCTGGTTCATCAGGTGAGCGACACTGTGTTGGGACGCCAACAGCTACAAGCCAGACGTCGTGTGGGTTGGTGGAATGCCGCCCTCACTGATGCACGTCGCGAGCTCAGGAGAAGCCCGACGAAGGCTTCAGCATGCGCGTCGAAACCACAGTGACAGTGCTGATGACCTCGCCACGTATTTCAGGATCACCCGAAAGGAATACGTGAGGATGATGCTTAAGGTGAAAGAGGAAGACTGGAGACGATTTGTCGGCGAGCACCAGGAAGACCCATGGGGGCGTGCCTACCGGATATGCCGAGGCCGCAAGACGTGCACCGATCTCGGTTGCCTTCGCTGGAATGACGAGCAAGTTGTAACCTGGCACGACTGTGCGAACGTCCTGCTCCGCAGCTTCTTTCCCGCTGCGGAGAGGCCAGTGGACGTTACCATTCCTAGCGAAGTACCCCCAGCCCTTGACAGGTTCGAGGTAGAGACATGCATCGCCAGAGTTCGGAGCAAACGCTCACCTGGTTTAGATGGCATAACTGGGGGTATGGTCAAAGCGGCTTGGCGCGCCATCCCTGAGTACTTGACAGCGTTGTTTTCCCGCTGCCTGGCAGAGGGATACTTCCCCACCGAGTGGAAGCGCCCACGTGTGGTTGCGCTCCTCAAGGGCCCAGATAAGGACAGGAGCGATCCAGCGTCCTATCGGGGTATCTGCCTGTTGCCTGTCTTCGGCAAAGTACTCGAAGGGATCATGGTGAACCGTGTGAAGGAGGTGCTCACGGACGAGAGTCGATGGCAATTCGGCTTTCGGCCCGGGCGCTGCGTTGAGGATGCCTGGAGTCACGTCGTGAGCAGTGTCGAAGCCAGCTCGGCTCGATATGTGCTCGGTATCTTCGTGGACTTCAGGGGTGCGTTCGACCATGTCGAATGGGACGCAGCTCTACGCCGACTATCGGATCTAGGATGCAGGGAAGTTGGGATCTGGCGCAGCTTTTTCTCAGACCGAAAGGCAAGCATCGTCAGCAGCTTCGGCGAAGTCAGTGTAGATGTTACACGTGGCTGTCCGCAGGGGTCCATCAGTGGTCCATTTATTTGGAACATCCTGATGGACACTCTCTGCATCGCCTTGAAGCGGAATGCACACTAAGTGCATATGCTGACGACCTCTTGCTGCTCGTAGAGGGAAATTCCAGATCCCAACTGGAGCTCAAAGGTGCCCAACTAATGGAATTAGTTGGAGGATGGGGTATCGAGGTAGGCGTCTCAGTCTCGGCAACGAAGACTGTGACGATGCTCCTTAAGGGAAGGCTGTCATCTGGCAGACCGCCCGCCGTAAGCTTTGCAGGAGCAAACTTGCGGTATGTGACGCAATGCCGTTACCTTGGCATCACGGTCGGCGAGCGGTTGAGTTTTCTCCCGCATGTCGCGTCCTTACGCGATCGGCTGGCCGGAGTCGTCGGAGCCCTGACCCGTGTGCTACGCGTTGACTGGGGACTCAGTCCGCAAGCACGGCGAAGGATCTATGCCGGACTCATGGTGCCTTGTGCGCTATTTGGTGCCTCGGTTTGCTACAAGGTGGTGATGAGACTAGTCGGCGCCAGGAGGGCGCTCAAGTCCTGCCACCGGCTCATCCTATTAGGGTGCTTGCCAACGTGCCGAACGGTATCTACGGATGCCCTTGAAGTTCTTGCTGGAGCTCCACCGCTGGACCTTGCGGCGATGCGTATAGCAATGCAGTCGAAGATGAAGCGTAACTACCCTATGGTAGAAGGCGACTGGCTCTACGATCAAGACGTTTCGACCCTTGATCGTAACATGAGGAGAGCCTTGTTGGACGAACGCTTACTGCGTGAGTGGCAACTCCGATGGGATGACAGCGAGCACGGTCGTGTGACGCATAAGTTCATCCCGGACGTAAGCTTCGTCTACAGACGCCCAGACTTCAAGTTCACGATGCATGCCAGTTTCCTCATAACTGGCCATGGCTCGATGAATGCCTTCCTGCATGCGCGTGGTCTAAGCGAGACTGCCGAATGTCCATGTGGCGATCCCGTAGAGGACTGGCAGCACATTTTATGTGTCTGCCCCCTCTATGCGGATGTGCGAGACCCGGAAGGGCTTGGAATTCAGCAGAATACATCCGGTGATTGGACTTTCGCTGACACCCTGACGACCAACGAGAGCATGCAACTGCTTGAAGATTATGCTCGCATAGTCTTCAGCAGGCGACGCATGCTGCTTGACGCTGGAGCTGGACCTGGTCGACCAGTACCGGACTGACGTAAGTCAAAACTGGTAGTAGCATTTACTACGAAAGGCCTACCAATGCCTCAAATTGGTAGACGATCTCCCCGGAGTGAATCGCAGGTCCAACCAAAGTCCTAATTTGGTAGACAAAATCCATTCGGACGAGTCGAAGGGCAGACCAAAGCCTCAATTTGGTAGATTTTCCTTATAACGAGGAAAGTCGAGGGTCATACCAAAGTCCCTAAATTTGGAAGACGAATCCTAATGGACTAGTCGAAAGGCCCGACCATAGCCTCAATTTGGCAGACAAAATCCCCGCGATGAGTCGCAGGGCCTACCAGAGCCCTAATCTGGGAGACGTGCCCTTGTGGACACATCGAAGGTCTTACCAAAGTCCTTAAGTTTGGTAGACAAAATCCATTCGGACTAGTCGAAGGGCAAACCAAAGCCTCAATTGGTAGACTCTCTTCTCTCCGGAGAAAGTCGGAAGGCTGACCAAAGTCCTCAATTTGGGAGACAAATCCTTATGGACTAGTCGAAGGGCGGACCAAAGCCTCTCAATTTGGTAGACTCACTCTTTCGGGAGTCTGTCGCTGGTGTCTACCCAGTTCCTGGTTGTCGGAAACCAAAATGGGAAGCAGTCTCTGACTGCGAACAGCCGATCAAAGCTGTTAATTTGAACCACGGGATGGGCTGGTGGCCAAGGCCAGCCCAATTGAGGTTGGCCCCCTTTAGTGGGAGTATCGTGGTGGCTGTGGTTGATAAATGTTGTGGTTCAACGTAAAGTTGGACCACAGCCGGAAGCTGTCCCCGCAGTCAGCAGAGGTTAAGATAGGCCTCGCCTCTACCCAAGAGGGAAGCCATGCCCGACAGCATGAATTCAAACTTGGTACCTAAAAGAGTTTCTTTTAGGGGCGTTGGTGGACGCATCGTATTCACCCGCTGTACTTTGTGTCACATATGTGGCTCAAACGCGTACCGTGGTCGTAAACCCCCTCGGGGTACACGCCACTATAAATAAATACCAGGACTGTCCCTATCTACTATCTAGCGAAACCACAGCCAAGGGAACGGGCTTGGACTAATTAGCGGGGAAAGAAGACCCTTTTGAGCTTGACTCTAATCTGGCAGTGTAAGGAGACATAAGAGGTGTAGAATAAGTGGGAGATATTAAGCTTCGGTTTAGTATCAACAATGAAATACCACTACTCTTATTGTTTCCTTACTTACTTGATTAAGTGGAACGTGTATCATTTCCTAGCCATTATACGGATATATTTATTATGTCTTATGGTATTGGGTTTTGATGCAAGCTTCTTGATCAAGTATCACGAGTTTGTTATATAATCGCAAACAAATTCTTTAAAGAGAAAATGCAGTTATGTATTTTTGATTTAATAATTTGGTATAACTCCAATTACTCAGGTATGATCCAATTCAAGGACATTGCCAGGTAGGGAGTTTGACTGGGGCGGTATATCTCTCAAATAATAACGGAGGTGTCCCAAGGCCAGCTCAGTGCGGACAGAAACCACACATAGAGCAAAAGGGCAAATGCTGACTTGATCTCGGTGTTCAGTACACACAGGGACAGCAAAAGCTCGGCCTATCGATCCTTTTGGTTTAAAGAGTTTTTAACAAGAGGTGTCAGAAAAGTTACCATAGGGATAACTGGCTTGTGGCGGCCAAGCGTTCATAGCGACGTCGCTTTTTGATCCTTCGATGTCGGCTCTTCCTATCATTGTGAAGCAAAATTCACCAAGCGTTGGATTGTTCACCCATGCAAGGGAACGTGAGCTGGGTTTAGACCGTCGTGAGACAGGTTAGTTTTACCCTACTAATGACAAAACGTTGTTGCGACAGCATTCCTGCGTAGTACGAGAGGAACCGCAGGTACGGACCAATGGCACAATACTTGTTCGAGCGAACAGTGGTATGACGCTACGTCCGTTGGATTATGCCTGAACGCCTCTAAGGTCGTATCCGTGCTGGACTGCAATGATAAATAAGGGGCAATTTGCATTGTATGGCTTCTAAACCATTAAAGTTTATAATTCATTTTATAAACGACAATGGATGTGATGCCAATGTTATATATAACATAGTAAATTGGGAGGATCTTCGATCACCTGATGCCGCGCTAGTTATATTTTAAAACATTATTTAATACAATGACAAAGCCTGGAATCAATTGTAAACGACTTTTGTAACAGGCAAGGTGTTGGAAGTGGTTGAGCAGCTGCCATACTGCGATCCACTGAGGCTTATCCTTTGCTTGATATGATTCGATATCAAAAAAACAAACACTCATATATACATATCGTAGTTGTGTGTATATATATGCTTTCAAATATAGTAGTTATTGGTTGCTATTGTATTGAGAGTATATGTATATGCATTTTCTACTTTATGTCTTATGAGAGCTGTATTTTTGTAACAAAAATGGAATTGACGGAAGGAACGGAAGGAACATATATTATAATATGAATGTTTTATATATATTTTTATATGTCTATATAATATATCTGAAGTAGATTCTATAGACCTAATATGTCTTTATGTATAATATAAATATATGTTTGAATATTATATTATTTGGTGTGTTATAATATATATATGAGTTATTTGGATATTATATTAAAAAACTATTATATATATAATAAACATGTATATATGAAAAGCCCTAAGGGAGATACTTACTTTTCAAATATGTATAAGAGATCTCAAAAAAAAAAGCTGATGGAGAGAAATCCTAATGTTTGAGTATTGAAGTTGGTGGAGGGAAACTCATATATCATATAAATCGATGCAAAAAAACAATTTGGAACTTAGGTTTCCATTAAAGAAATCCAATGGAATTGACGGAAAGATGTATATAAAATCATATATGTCTTAATTATATATATATAAGCATATGTATATATGAGAACTCAAAGCTGATGGAGAGAACTCAAAATATTTGAGTAATTGAAGTTGGTGGAGGGAACTCATATCTCATATAATCGAGGCAAAAAAAACAATTTGGAATTAGGTTTTCAATTAAAGAAATACAATGGAATTGACGGAAGATGTAGTATAAATCATAGTATTTCTTACTTATAATTAATATACGCATATGTATATATGAGAACTCAAAGCTGATGGAGAGAACTCAAAAGATTTGAGTAATTGAAGTCGGTGAGGGAACTCATA
>NW_022045856.1:0-64406 GCF_003285905.1 Drosophila hydei
GACGATGACGATGACGATGACGATGACGATGACGATGACGAGATGATGACGATGACGATGACGATGATGGACGATGACGATGACGATGACGATGACGATGACGATGACGATGACGATGACGATGACGATGACGATGACGATGACGATGACGATGACGATGACGATGACGATGACGATGACGATGACGATGACGACGATGACGATGACGATGACGATGACGATGACGATGACGATGACGATGACGATGACGATGACGATGACGATGACGATGACGATGACGATGACGATGACGATGACGATGACGATGACGATGACGATGACGATGACGATGACGATGACGATGACGATGACGATGATGACGATGACGATGACGATGACGATGACGATGACGATGACGATGACGATGACGATTGACGATGAATGACGATGACGATGACGATGACGATGACGATGACGATGACGATGACGATGACGATGACGATGACGATGACGATGACGATGAATTGATTATGATGATGATGATATGATTTATGATGATTACGATGACGATGACGATGACGATGACGATGACGATGACGATGACGATGACGATGACGATGACGATGACGATGACGATGACGATGACGATGACGATGACGATGACGATGACGATGACGATGACGATGACGATGACGATGACGATGACGATGACGATGACGATGACGATGACGATGACGATGACGATGACGATGACGATGACGATGACGATGACGATGACGATGACGATGACGATGATGACGATGACGATTACGATGACGATGACGATGACGATGACGATGACGATGACGATGACGATGATACGATGACGATGACGATGACGATGACGATGACGATGACGATGACGATGACGATGATGACGATGACGATGACGATGACGATGACGATGACGATGACGATGACGATGACGATGACGATGACGATGACGATGACTATGACGATGACGATGACGATGACGATGACGATGACGATGACGATTATGACGATGACGATGACGATGACGATGACGATGACGATGACGATGACGATGACGATGACGATGACGATGACGATGACGATGACGATGACGATGACGATGACGATGACGATGACGATGACGATGACGATGACGATGACGATGACGATGACGATGACGATGACGATGACGATGACGATGACGATGACGATGACGATGACGATGACGATGACGATGACGATGACGATGACGATGACGATGACGATGACGATGACGATGACGATGACGATGACGATGACGATGACGATGACGATGACGATGACGATGACGATGACGATGACGATGACGATGACGATGACGATGACGATGACGATGACGATGACGATGACGATGACGATGACGATGACGATGACGATGACGATGACGATGACGATGACGATGACGATGACGATGACGATGACGATGACGATGACGATGACGATGACGATGACGATGACGATGACGATGACGATGACGATGACGATGACGATGACGATGACGATGACGATGACGATGACGATGACGACGATGACGATGACGATGACGATGACGATTACGATGACGATGACGATGACGATGACGATGACGATGACGATGACGATGACGATGACGATGACGATGACGATGACGATGACGATGACGATGACGATGACGATGACGATGACGATGACGATGACGATGACGATGACGATGACGATGACGATGACGATGACGATGACGATGACGATGACGATGACGATGACGATGACGATGACGATGACGATGACGATGACGATGACGATGACGATGACGATGACGATGACGATGACGATGACGATGACGATGACGATGACGATGACGATGACGATGACGATGACGATGACGATGACGATGACGATGACGATGACGATGACGATGACGATGACGATGACGATGACGATGACGATGACGATGACGATGACGATGACGATGACGATTACGATGACGATGACGATGACGATGACGATGACGATGACGATGACGATGACGATGACGATGACGATGACGATGACGATGACGATGACGATGACGATGACGATGACGATGACGATGACGATGACGATGACGATGACGATGACGATGACGATGACGATGACGATGACGATGACGATGACGATGACGATGACGATGACGATGACGATGACGATGACGATGACGATGACGATGACGATGACGATGACGATGACGATACGATGACGATGACGATGACGATGACGATGACGATGACGATGACGATGACGATGACGATGACGATGACGATGACGATGACGATGACGATGACGATGACGATGACGATGACGATGACGATGACGATGACGATGACGATGACGATGACGATGACGATGACGATGACGATGACGATGACGATGACGATGACGATGACGATGACGATGACGATGACGATGACGATGACGATGACGATGACGATGACGATGACGATGACGATGACGATGACGATGACGATGACGATGACGATGACGATGACGATGACGATGACGATGACGATGACGATGACGATGACGATGACGATGACGATGACGATGACGATGACGATGACGATGACGATGACGATGACGATGACGATGACGATGACGATGACGATGACGATGACGATGACGATGACGATGACGATGACGATGACGATGACGATGACGATGACGATGACGATGACGATGACGATGACGATGACGATGACGATGACGATGACGATGACGATGACGATGACGATGACGATGACGATGACGATGACGATGACGATGACGATGACGATGACGATGACGATGACGATGACGATGACGATGACGATGACGATGACGATGACGATGACGATGACGATGACGATGACGATGACGATGACGATGACGATGACGATGACGATGACGATGACGATGACGATGACGATGACGATGACGATGACGATGACGATGACGATGACGATGACGATGACGATGACGATGACGATGACGATGACGATGACGATGACGATGACGATGACGATGACGATGACGATGACGATGACGATGACGATGACGATGACGATGACGATGACGATGACGATGACGATGACGATGACGATGACGATGACGATGACGATGACGATGACGATGACGATGACGATGACGATGACGATGACGATGACGATGACGATGACGATGACGATGACGATGACGATGACGATGACGATGACGATGACGATGACGATGACGATGACGATGACGATGACGATGACGATGACGATGACGATGACGATGACGATGACGATGACGATGACGATGACGATGACGATGACGATGACGATGACGATGACGATGACGATGACGATGACGATGACGATGACGATGACGATGACGATGACGATGACGATGACGATGACGATGACGATGACGATGACGATGACGATGACGATGACGATGACGATGACGATGACGATGACGATGACGATGACGATGACGATGACGATGACGATGACGATGACGATGACGATGACGATGACGATGACGATGACGATGACGATGACGATGACGATGACGATGACGATGACGATGACGATGACGATGACGATGACGATGACGATGACGATGACGATGACGATGACGATGACGATGACGATGACGATGACGATGACGATGACGATGACGATGACGATGACGATGACGATGACGATGACGATGACGATGACGATGACGATGACGATGACGATGACGATGACGATGACGATGACGATGACGATGACGATGACGATGACGATGACGATGACGATGACGATGACGATGACGATGACGATGACGATGACGATGACGATGACGATGACGATGACGATGACGATGACGATGACGATGACGATGACGATGACGATGACGATGACGATGACGATGACGATGACGATGACGATGACGATGACGATGACGATGACGATGACGATGACGATGACGATGACGATGACGATGACGATGACGATGACGATGACGATGACGATGACGATGACGATGACGATGACGATGACGATGACGATGACGATGACGATGACGATGACGATGACGATGACGATGACGATGACGATGACGATGACGATGACGATGACGATGACGATGACGATGACGATGACGATGACGATGACGATGACGATGACGATGACGATGACGATGACGATGACGATGACGATGACGATGACGATGACGATGACGATGACGATGACGATGACGATGACGATGACGATGACGATGACGATGACGATGACGATGACGATGACGATGACGATGACGATGACGATGACGATGACGATGACGATGACGATGACGATGACGATGACGATGACGATGACGATGACGATGACGATGACGATGACGATGACGATGACGATGACGATGACGATGACGATGACGATGACGATGACGATGACGATGACGATGACGATGACGATGACGATGACGATGACGATGACGATGACGATGACGATGACGATGACGATGACGATGACGATGACGATGACGATGACGATGACGATGACGATGACGATGACGATGACGATGACGATGACGATGACGATGACGATGACGATGACGATGACGATGACGATGACGATGACGATGACGATGACGATGACGATGACGATGACGATGACGATGACGATGACGATGACGATGACGATGACGATGACGATGACGATGACGATGACGATGACGATGACGATGACGATGACGATGACGATGACGATGACGATGACGATGACGATGACGATGACGATGACGATGACGATGACGATGACGATGACGATGACGATGACGATGACGATGACGATGACGATGACGATGACGATGACGATGACGATGACGATGACGATGACGATGACGATGACGATGACGATGACGATGACGATGACGATGACGATGACGATGACGATGACGATGACGATGACGATGACGATGACGATGACGATGACGATGACGATGACGATGACGATGACGATGACGATGACGATGACGATGACGATGACGATGACGATGACGATGACGATGACGATGACGATGACGATGACGATGACGATGACGATGACGATGACGATGACGATGACGATGACGATGACGATGACGATGACGATGACGATGACGATGACGATGACGATGACGATGACGATGACGATGACGATGACGATGACGATGACGATGACGATGACGATGACGATGACGATGACGATGACGATGACGATGACGATGACGATGACGATGACGATGACGATGACGATGACGATGACGATGACGATGACGATGACGATGACGATGACGATGACGATGACGATGACGATGACGATGACGATGACGATGACGATGACGATGACGATGACGATGACGATGACGATGACGATGACGATGACGATGACGATGACGATGACGATGACGATGACGATGACGATGACGATGACGATGACGATGACGATGACGATGACGATGACGATGACGATGACGATGACGATGACGATGACGATGACGATGACGATGACGATGACGATGACGATGACGATGACGATGACGATGACGATGACGATGACGATGACGATGACGATGACGATGACGATGACGATGACGATGACGATGACGATGACGATGACGATGACGATGACGATGACGATGACGATGACGATGACGATGACGATGACGATGACGATGACGATGACGATGACGATGACGATGACGATGACGATGACGATGACGATGACGATGACGATGACGATGACGATGACGATGACGATGACGATGACGATGACGATGACGATGACGATGACGATGACGATGACGATGACGATGACGATGACGATGACGATGACGATGACGATGACGATGACGATGACGATGACGATGACGATGACGATGACGATGACGATGACGATGACGATGACGATGACGATGACGATGACGATGACGATGACGATGACGATGACGATGACGATGACGATGACGATGACGATGACGATGACGATGACGATGACGATGACGATGACGATGACGATGACGATGACGATGACGATGACGATGACGATGACGATGACGATGACGATGACGATGACGATGACGATGACGATGACGATGACGATGACGATGACGATGACGATGACGATGACGATGACGATGACGATGACGATGACGATGACGATGACGATGACGATGACGATGACGATGACGATGACGATGACGATGACGATGACGATGACGATGACGATGACGATGACGATGACGATGACGATGACGATGACGATGACGATGACGATGACGATGACGATGACGATGACGATGACGATGACGATGACGATGACGATGACGATGACGATGACGATGACGATGACGATGACGATGACGATGACGATGACGATGACGATGACGATGACGATGACGATGACGATGACGATGACGATGACGATGACGATGACGATGACGATGACGATGACGATGACGATGACGATGACGATGACGATGACGATGACGATGACGATGACGATGACGATGACGATGACGATGACGATGACGATGACGATGACGATGACGATGACGATGACGATGACGATGACGATGACGATGACGATGACGATGACGATGACGATGACGATGACGATGACGATGACGATGACGATGACGATGACGATGACGATGACGATGACGATGACGATGACGATGACGATGACGATGACGATGACGATGACGATGACGATGACGATGACGATGACGATGACGATGACGATGACGATGACGATGACGATGACGATGACGATGACGATGACGATGACGATGACGATGACGATGACGATGACGATGACGATGACGATGACGATGACGATGACGATGACGATGACGATGACGATGACGATGACGATGACGATGACGATGACGATGACGATGACGATGACGATGACGATGACGATGACGATGACGATGACGATGACGATGACGATGACGATGACGATGACGATGACGATGACGATGACGATGACGATGACGATGACGATGACGATGACGATGACGATGACGATGACGATGACGATGACGATGACGATGACGATGACGATGACGATGACGATGACGATGACGATGACGATGACGATGACGATGACGATGACGATGACGATGACGATGACGATGACGATGACGATGACGATGACGATGACGATGACGATGACGATGACGATGACGATGACGATGACGATGACGATGACGATGACGATGACGATGACGATGACGATGACGATGACGATGACGATGACGATGACGATGACGATGACGATGACGATGACGATGACGATGACGATGACGATGACGATGACGATGACGATGACGATGACGATGACGATGACGATGACGATGACGATGACGATGACGATGACGATGACGATGACGATGACGATGACGATGACGATGACGATGACGATGACGATGACGATGACGATGACGATGACGATGACGATGACGATGACGATGACGATGACGATGACGATGACGATGACGATGACGATGACGATGACGATGACGATGACGATGACGATGACGATGACGATGACGATGACGATGACGATGACGATGACGATGACGATGACGATGACGATGACGATGACGATGACGATGACGATGACGATGACGATGACGATGACGATGACGATGACGATGACGATGACGATGACGATGACGATGACGATGACGATGACGATGACGATGACGATGACGATGACGATGACGATGACGATGACGATGACGATGACGATGACGATGACGATGACGATGACGATGACGATGACGATGACGATGACGATGACGATGACGATGACGATGACGATGACGATGACGATGACGATGACGATGACGATGACGATGACGATGACGATGACGATGACGATGACGATGACGATGACGATGACGATGACGATGACGATGACGATGACGATGACGATGACGATGACGATGACGATGACGATGACGATGACGATGACGATGACGATGACGATGACGATGACGATGACGATGACGATGACGATGACGATGACGATGACGATGACGATGACGATGACGATGACGATGACGATGACGATGACGATGACGATGACGATGACGATGACGATGACGATGACGATGACGATGACGATGACGATGACGATGACGATGACGATGACGATGACGATGACGATGACGATGACGATGACGATGACGATGACGATGACGATGACGATGACGATGACGATGACGATGACGATGACGATGACGATGACGATGACGATGACGATGACGATGACGATGACGATGACGATGACGATGACGATGACGATGACGATGACGATGACGATGACGATGACGATGACGATGACGATGACGATGACGATGACGATGACGATGACGATGACGATGACGATGACGATGACGATGACGATGACGATGACGATGACGATGACGATGACGATGACGATGACGATGACGATGACGATGACGATGACGATGACGATGACGATGACGATGACGATGACGATGACGATGACGATGACGATGACGATGACGATGACGATGACGATGACGATGACGATGACGATGACGATGACGATGACGATGACGATGACGATGACGATGACGATGACGATGACGATGACGATGACGATGACGATGACGATGACGATGACGATGACGATGACGATGACGATGACGATGACGATGACGATGACGATGACGATGACGATGACGATGACGATGACGATGACGATGACGATGACGATGACGATGACGATGACGATGACGATGACGATGACGATGACGATGACGATGACGATGACGATGACGATGACGATGACGATGACGATGACGATGACGATGACGATGACGATGACGATGACGATGACGATGACGATGACGATGACGATGACGATGACGATGACGATGACGATGACGATGACGATGACGATGACGATGACGATGACGATGACGATGACGATGACGATGACGATGACGATGACGATGACGATGACGATGACGATGACGATGACGATGACGATGACGATGACGATGACGATGACGATGACGATGACGATGACGATGACGATGACGATGACGATGACGATGACGATGACGATGACGATGACGATGACGATGACGATGACGATGACGATGACGATGACGATGACGATGACGATGACGATGACGATGACGATGACGATGACGATGACGATGACGATGACGATGACGATGACGATGACGATGACGATGACGATGACGATGACGATGACGATGACGATGACGATGACGATGACGATGACGATGACGATGACGATGACGATGACGATGACGATGACGATGACGATGACGATGACGATGACGATGACGATGACGATGACGATGACGATGACGATGACGATGACGATGACGATGACGATGACGATGACGATGACGATGACGATGACGATGACGATGACGATGACGATGACGATGACGATGACGATGACGATGACGATGACGATGACGATGACGATGACGATGACGATGACGATGACGATGACGATGACGATGACGATGACGATGACGATGACGATGACGATGACGATGACGATGACGATGACGATGACGATGACGATGACGATGACGATGACGATGACGATGACGATGACGATGACGATGACGATGACGATGACGATGACGATGACGATGACGATGACGATGACGATGACGATGACGATGACGATGACGATGACGATGACGATGACGATGACGATGACGATGACGATGACGATGACGATGACGATGACGATGACGATGACGATGACGATGACGATGACGATGACGATGACGATGACGATGACGATGACGATGACGATGACGATGACGATGACGATGACGATGACGATGACGATGACGATGACGATGACGATGATGACGATGACGATGACGATGACGATGACGATGACGATGACGATGACGATGACGATGACGATGACGATGACGATGACGATGACGATGACGATGACGATGACGATGACGATGACGATGACGATGACGATGACGATGACGATGACGATGACGATGACGATGACGATGACGATGACGATGACGATGACGATGACGATGACGATGACGATGACGATGACGATGACGATGACGATGACGATGACGATGACGATGACGATGACGATGACGATGACGATGACGATGACGATGACGATGACGATGACGATGACGATGACGATGACGATGACGATGACGATGACGATGACGATGACGATGACGATGACGATGACGATGACGATGACGATGACGATGACGATGACGATGACGATGACGATGACGATGACGATGACGATGACGATGACGATGACGATGACGATGACGATGACGATGACGATGACGATGACGATGACGATGACGATGACGATGACGATGACGATGACGATGACGATGACGATGACGATGACGATGACGATGACGATGACGATGACGATGACGATGACGATGACGATGACGATGACGATGACGATGACGATGACGATGACGATGACGATGACGATGACGATGACGATGACGATGACGATGACGATGACGATGACGATGACGATGACGATGACGATGACGATGACGATGACGATGACGATGACGATGACGATGACGATGACGATGACGATGACGATGACGATGACGATGACGATGACGATGACGATGACGATGACGATGACGATGACGATGACGATGACGATGACGATGACGATGACGATGACGATGACGATGACGATGACGATGACGATGACGATGACGATGACGATGACGATGACGATGACGATGACGATGACGATGACGATGACGATGACGATGACGATGACGATGACGATGACGATGACGATGACGATGACGATGACGATGACGATGACGATGACGATGACGATGACGATGACGATGACGATGACGATGACGATGACGATGACGATGACGATGACGATGACGATGACGATGACGATGACGATGACGATGACGATGACGATGACGATGACGATGACGATGACGATGACGATGACGATGACGATGACGATGACGATGACGATGACGATGACGATGACGATGACGATGACGATGACGATGACGATGACGATGACGATGACGATGACGATGACGATGACGATGACGATGACGATGACGATGACGATGACGATGACGATGACGATGACGATGACGATGACGATGACGATGACGATGACGATGACGATGACGATGACGATGACGATGACGATGACGATGACGATGACGATGACGATGACGATGACGATGACGATGACGATGACGATGACGATGACGATGACGATGACGATGACGATGACGATGACGATGACGATGACGATGACGATGACGATGACGATGACGATGACGATGACGATGACGATGACGATGACGATGACGATGACGATGACGATGACGATGACGATGACGATGACGATGACGATGACGATGACGATGACGATGACGATGACGATGACGATGACGATGACGATGACGATGACGATGACGATGACGATGACGATGACGATGACGATGACGATGACGATGACGATGACGATGACGATGACGATGACGATGACGATGACGATGACGATGACGATGACGATGACGATGACGATGACGATGACGATGACGATGACGATGACGATGACGATGACGATGACGATGACGATGACGATGACGATGACGATGACGATGACGATGACGATGACGATGACGATGACGATGACGATGACGATGACGATGACGATGACGATGACGATGACGATGACGATGACGATGACGATGACGATGACGATGACGATGACGATGACGATGACGATGACGATGACGATGACGATGACGATGACGATGACGATGACGATGACGATGACGATGACGATGACGATGACGATGACGATGACGATGACGATGACGATGACGATGACGATGACGATGACGATGACGATGACGATGACGATGACGATGACGATGACGATGACGATGACGATGACGATGACGATGACGATGACGATGACGATGACGATGACGATGACGATGACGATGACGATGACGATGACGATGACGATGACGATGACGATGACGATGACGATGACGATGACGATGACGATGACGATGACGATGACGATGACGATGACGATGACGATGACGATGACGATGACGATGACGATGACGATGACGATGACGATGACGATGACGATGACGATGACGATGACGATGACGATGACGATGACGATGACGATGACGATGACGATGACGATGACGATGACGATGACGATGACGATGACGATGACGATGACGATGACGATGACGATGACGATGACGATGACGATGACGATGACGATGACGATGACGATGACGATGACGATGACGATGACGATGACGATGACGATGACGATGACGATGACGATGACGATGACGATGACGATGACGATGACGATGACGATGACGATGACGATGACGATGACGATGACGATGACGATGACGATGACGATGACGATGACGATGACGATGACGATGACGATGACGATGACGATGACGATGACGATGACGATGACGATGACGATGACGATGACGATGACGATGACGATGACGATGACGATGACGATGACGATGACGATGACGATGACGATGACGATGACGATGACGATGACGATGACGATGACGATGACGATGACGATGACGATGACGATGACGATGACGATGACGATGACGATGACGATGACGATGACGATGACGATGACGATGACGATGACGATGACGATGACGATGACGATGACGATGACGATGACGATGACGATGACGATGACGATGACGATGACGATGACGATGACGATGACGATGACGATGACGATGACGATGACGATGACGATGACGATGACGATGACGATGACGATGACGATGACGATGACGATGACGATGACGATGACGATGACGATGACGATGACGATGACGATGACGATGACGATGACGATGACGATGACGATGACGATGACGATGACGATGACGATGACGATGACGATGACGATGACGATGACGATGACGATGACGATGACGATGACGATGACGATGACGATGACGATGACGATGACGATGACGATGACGATGACGATGACGATGACGATGACGATGACGATGACGATGACGATGACGATGACGATGACGATGACGATGACGATGACGATGACGATGACGATGACGATGACGATGACGATGACGATGACGATGACGATGACGATGACGATGACGATGACGATGACGATGACGATGACGATGACGATGACGATGACGATGACGATGACGATGACGATGACGATGACGATGACGATGACGATGACGATGACGATGACGATGACGATGACGATGACGATGACGATGACGATGACGATGACGATGACGATGACGATGACGATGACGATGACGATGACGATGACGATGACGATGACGATGACGATGACGATGACGATGACGATGACGATGACGATGACGATGACGATGACGATGACGATGACGATGACGATGACGATGACGATGACGATGACGATGACGATGACGATGACGATGACGATGACGATGACGATGACGATGACGATGACGATGACGATGACGATGACGATGACGATGACGATGACGATGACGATGACGATGACGATGACGATGACGATGACGATGACGATGACGATGACGATGACGATGACGATGACGATGACGATGACGATGACGATGACGATGACGATGACGATGACGATGACGATGACGATGACGATGACGATGACGATGACGATGACGATGACGATGACGATGACGATGACGATGACGATGACGATGACGATGACGATGACGATGACGATGACGATGACGATGACGATGACGATGACGATGACGATGACGATGACGATGACGATGACGATGACGATGACGATGACGATGACGATGACGATGACGATGACGATGACGATGACGATGACGATGACGATGACGATGACGATGACGATGACGATGACGATGACGATGACGATGACGATGACGATGACGATGACGATGACGATGACGATGACGATGACGATGACGATGACGATGACGATGACGATGACGATGACGATGACGATGACGATGACGATGACGATGACGATGACGATGACGATGACGATGACGATGACGATGACGATGACGATGACGATGACGATGACGATGACGATGACGATGACGATGACGATGACGATGACGATGACGATGACGATGACGATGACGATGACGATGACGATGACGATGACGATGACGATGACGATGACGATGACGATGACGATGACGATGACGATGACGATGACGATGACGATGACGATGACGATGACGATGACGATGACGATGACGATGACGATGACGATGACGATGACGATGACGATGACGATGACGATGACGATGACGATGACGATGACGATGACGATGACGATGACGATGACGATGACGATGACGATGACGATGACGATGACGATGACGATGACGATGACGATGACGATGACGATGACGATGACGATGACGATGACGATGACGATGACGATGACGATGACGATGACGATGACGATGACGATGACGATGACGATGACGATGACGATGACGATGACGATGACGATGACGATGACGATGACGATGACGATGACGATGACGATGACGATGACGATGACGATGACGATGACGATGACGATGACGATGACGATGACGATGACGATGACGATGACGATGACGATGACGATGACGATGACGATGACGATGACGATGACGATGACGATGACGATGACGATGACGATGACGATGACGATGACGATGACGATGACGATGACGATGACGATGACGATGACGATGACGATGACGATGACGATGACGATGACGATGACGATGACGATGACGATGACGATGACGATGACGATGACGATGACGATGACGATGACGATGACGATGACGATGACGATGACGATGACGATGACGATGACGATGACGATGACGATGACGATGACGATGACGATGACGATGACGATGACGATGACGATGACGATGACGATGACGATGACGATGACGATGACGATGACGATGACGATGACGATGACGATGACGATGACGATGACGATGACGATGACGATGACGATGACGATGACGATGACGATGACGATGACGATGACGATGACGATGACGATGACGATGACGATGACGATGACGATGACGATGACGATGACGATGACGATGACGATGACGATGACGATGACGATGACGATGACGATGACGATGACGATGACGATGACGATGACGATGACGATGACGATGACGATGACGATGACGATGACGATGACGATGACGATGACGATGACGATGACGATGACGATGACGATGACGATGACGATGACGATGACGATGACGATGACGATGACGATGACGATGACGATGACGATGACGATGACGATGACGATGACGATGACGATGACGATGACGATGACGATGACGATGACGATGACGATGACGATGACGATGACGATGACGATGACGATGACGATGACGATGACGATGACGATGACGATGACGATGACGATGACGATGACGATGACGATGACGATGACGATGACGATGACGATGACGATGACGATGACGATGACGATGACGATGACGATGACGATGACGATGACGATGACGATGACGATGACGATGACGATGACGATGACGATGACGATGACGATGACGATGACGATGACGATGACGATGACGATGACGATGACGATGACGATGACGATGACGATGACGATGACGATGACGATGACGATGACGATGACGATGACGATGACGATGACGATGACGATGACGATGACGATGACGATGACGATGACGATGACGATGACGATGACGATGACGATGACGATGACGATGACGATGACGATGACGATGACGATGACGATGACGATGACGATGACGATGACGATGACGATGACGATGACGATGACGATGACGATGACGATGACGATGACGATGACGATGACGATGACGATGACGATGACGATGACGATGACGATGACGATGACGATGACGATGACGATGACGATGACGATGACGATGACGATGACGATGACGATGACGATGACGATGACGATGACGATGACGATGACGATGACGATGACGATGACGATGACGATGACGATGACGATGACGATGACGATGACGATGACGATGACGATGACGATGACGATGACGATGACGATGACGATGACGATGACGATGACGATGACGATGACGATGACGATGACGATGACGATGACGATGACGATGACGATGACGATGACGATGACGATGACGATGACGATGACGATGACGATGACGATGACGATGACGATGACGATGACGATGACGATGACGATGACGATGACGATGACGATGACGATGACGATGACGATGACGATGACGATGACGATGACGATGACGATGACGATGACGATGACGATGACGATGACGATGACGATGACGATGACGATGACGATGACGATGACGATGACGATGACGATGACGATGACGATGACGATGACGATGACGATGACGATGACGATGACGATGACGATGACGATGACGATGACGATGACGATGACGATGACGATGACGATGACGATGACGATGACGATGACGATGACGATGACGATGACGATGACGATGACGATGACGATGACGATGACGATGACGATGACGATGACGATGACGATGACGATGACGATGACGATGACGATGACGATGACGATGACGATGACGATGACGATGACGATGACGATGACGATGACGATGACGATGACGATGACGATGACGATGACGATGACGATGACGATGACGATGACGATGACGATGACGATGACGATGACGATGACGATGACGATGACGATGACGATGACGATGACGATGACGATGACGATGACGATGACGATGACGATGACGATGACGATGACGATGACGATGACGATGACGATGACGATGACGATGACGATGACGATGACGATGACGATGACGATGACGATGACGATGACGATGACGATGACGATGACGATGACGATGACGATGACGATGACGATGACGATGACGATGACGATGACGATGACGATGACGATGACGATGACGATGACGATGACGATGACGATGACGATGACGATGACGATGACGATGACGATGACGATGACGATGACGATGACGATGACGATGACGATGACGATGACGATGACGATGACGATGACGATGACGATGACGATGACGATGACGATGACGATGACGATGACGATGACGATGACGATGACGATGACGATGACGATGACGATGACGATGACGATGACGATGACGATGACGATGACGATGACGATGACGATGACGATGACGATGACGATGACGATGACGATGACGATGACGATGACGATGACGATGACGATGACGATGACGATGACGATGACGATGACGATGACGATGACGATGACGATGACGATGACGATGACGATGACGATGACGATGACGATGACGATGACGATGACGATGACGATGACGATGACGATGACGATGACGATGACGATGACGATGACGATGACGATGACGATGACGATGACGATGACGATGACGATGACGATGACGATGACGATGACGATGACGATGACGATGACGATGACGATGACGATGACGATGACGATGACGATGACGATGACGATGACGATGACGATGACGATGACGATGACGATGACGATGACGATGACGATGACGATGACGATGACGATGACGATGACGATGACGATGACGATGACGATGACGATGACGATGACGATGACGATGACGATGACGATGACGATGACGATGACGATGACGATGACGATGACGATGACGATGACGATGACGATGACGATGACGATGACGATGACGATGACGATGACGATGACGATGACGATGACGATGACGATGACGATGACGATGACGATGACGATGACGATGACGATGACGATGACGATGACGATGACGATGACGATGACGATGACGATGACGATGACGATGACGATGACGATGACGATGACGATGACGATGACGATGACGATGACGATGACGATGACGATGACGATGACGATGACGATGACGATGACGATGACGATGACGATGACGATGACGATGACGATGACGATGACGATGACGATGACGATGACGATGACGATGACGATGACGATGACGATGACGATGACGATGACGATGACGATGACGATGACGATGACGATGACGATGACGATGACGATGACGATGACGATGACGATGACGATGACGATGACGATGACGATGACGATGACGATGACGATGACGATGACGATGACGATGACGATGACGATGACGATGACGATGACGATGACGATGACGATGACGATGACGATGACGATGACGATGACGATGACGATGACGATGACGATGACGATGACGATGACGATGACGATGACGATGACGATGACGATGACGATGACGATGACGATGACGATGACGATGACGATGACGATGACGATGACGATGACGATGACGATGACGATGACGATGACGATGACGATGACGATGACGATGACGATGACGATGACGATGACGATGACGATGACGATGACGATGACGATGACGATGACGATGACGATGACGATGACGATGACGATGACGATGACGATGACGATGACGATGACGATGACGATGACGATGACGATGACGATGACGATGACGATGACGATGACGATGACGATGACGATGACGATGACGATGACGATGACGATGACGATGACGATGACGATGACGATGACGATGACGATGACGATGACGATGACGATGACGATGACGATGACGATGACGATGACGATGACGATGACGATGACGATGACGATGACGATGACGATGACGATGACGATGACGATGACGATGACGATGACGATGACGATGACGATGACGATGACGATGACGATGACGATGACGATGACGATGACGATGACGATGACGATGACGATGACGATGACGATGACGATGACGATGACGATGACGATGACGATGACGATGACGATGACGATGACGATGACGATGACGATGACGATGACGATGACGATGACGATGACGATGACGATGACGATGACGATGACGATGACGATGACGATGACGATGACGATGACGATGACGATGACGATGACGATGACGATGACGATGACGATGACGATGACGATGACGATGACGATGACGATGACGATGACGATGACGATGACGATGACGATGACGATGACGATGACGATGACGATGACGATGACGATGACGATGACGATGACGATGACGATGACGATGACGATGACGATGACGATGACGATGACGATGACGATGACGATGACGATGACGATGACGATGACGATGACGATGACGATGACGATGACGATGACGATGACGATGACGATGACGATGACGATGACGATGACGATGACGATGACGATGACGATGACGATGACGATGACGATGACGATGACGATGACGATGACGATGACGATGACGATGACGATGACGATGACGATGACGATGACGATGACGATGACGATGACGATGACGATGACGATGACGATGACGATGACGATGACGATGACGATGACGATGACGATGACGATGACGATGACGATGACGATGACGATGACGATGACGATGACGATGACGATGACGATGACGATGACGATGACGATGACGATGACGATGACGATGACGATGACGATGACGATGACGATGACGATGACGATGACGATGACGATGACGATGACGATGACGATGACGATGACGATGACGATGACGATGACGATGACGATGACGATGACGATGACGATGACGATGACGATGACGATGACGATGACGATGACGATGACGATGACGATGACGATGACGATGACGATGACGATGACGATGACGATGACGATGACGATGACGATGACGATGACGATGACGATGACGATGACGATGACGATGACGATGACGATGACGATGACGATGACGATGACGATGACGATGACGATGACGATGACGATGACGATGACGATGACGATGACGATGACGATGACGATGACGATGACGATGACGATGACGATGACGATGACGATGACGATGACGATGACGATGACGATGACGATGACGATGACGATGACGATGACGATGACGATGACGATGACGATGACGATGACGATGACGATGACGATGACGATGACGATGACGATGACGATGACGATGACGATGACGATGACGATGACGATGACGATGACGATGACGATGACGATGACGATGACGATGACGATGACGATGACGATGACGATGACGATGACGATGACGATGACGATGACGATGACGATGACGATGACGATGACGATGACGATGACGATGACGATGACGATGACGATGACGATGACGATGACGATGACGATGACGATGACGATGACGATGACGATGACGATGACGATGACGATGACGATGACGATGACGATGACGATGACGATGACGATGACGATGACGATGACGATGACGATGACGATGACGATGACGATGACGATGACGATGACGATGACGATGACGATGACGATGACGATGACGATGACGATGACGATGACGATGACGATGACGATGACGATGACGATGACGATGACGATGACGATGACGATGACGATGACGATGACGATGACGATGACGATGACGATGACGATGACGATGACGATGACGATGACGATGACGATGACGATGACGATGACGATGACGATGACGATGACGATGACGATGACGATGACGATGACGATGACGATGACGATGACGATGACGATGACGATGACGATGACGATGACGATGACGATGACGATGACGATGACGATGACGATGACGATGACGATGACGATGACGATGACGATGACGATGACGATGACGATGACGATGACGATGACGATGACGATGACGATGACGATGACGATGACGATGACGATGACGATGACGATGACGATGACGATGACGATGACGATGACGATGACGATGACGATGACGATGACGATGACGATGACGATGACGATGACGATGACGATGACGATGACGATGACGATGACGATGACGATGACGATGACGATGACGATGACGATGACGATGACGATGACGATGACGATGACGATGACGATGACGATGACGATGACGATGACGATGACGATGACGATGACGATGACGATGACGATGACGATGACGATGACGATGACGATGACGATGACGATGACGATGACGATGACGATGACGATGACGATGACGATGACGATGACGATGACGATGACGATGACGATGACGATGACGATGACGATGACGATGACGATGACGATGACGATGACGATGACGATGACGATGACGATGACGATGACGATGACGATGACGATGACGATGACGATGACGATGACGATGACGATGACGATGACGATGACGATGACGATGACGATGACGATGACGATGACGATGACGATGACGATGACGATGACGATGACGATGACGATGACGATGACGATGACGATGACGATGACGATGACGATGACGATGACGATGACGATGACGATGACGATGACGATGACGATGACGATGACGATGACGATGACGATGACGATGACGATGACGATGACGATGACGATGACGATGACGATGACGATGACGATGACGATGACGATGACGATGACGATGACGATGACGATGACGATGACGATGACGATGACGATGACGATGACGATGACGATGACGATGACGATGACGATGACGATGACGATGACGATGACGATGACGATGACGATGACGATGACGATGACGATGACGATGACGATGACGATGACGATGACGATGACGATGACGATGACGATGACGATGACGATGACGATGACGATGACGATGACGATGACGATGACGATGACGATGACGATGACGATGACGATGACGATGACGATGACGATGACGATGACGATGACGATGACGATGACGATGACGATGACGATGACGATGACGATGACGATGACGATGACGATGACGATGACGATGACGATGACGATGACGATGACGATGACGATGACGATGACGATGACGATGACGATGACGATGACGATGACGATGACGATGACGATGACGATGACGATGACGATGACGATGACGATGACGATGACGATGACGATGACGATGACGATGACGATGACGATGACGATGACGATGACGATGACGATGACGATGACGATGACGATGACGATGACGATGACGATGACGATGACGATGACGATGACGATGACGATGACGATGACGATGACGATGACGATGACGATGACGATGACGATGACGATGACGATGACGATGACGATGACGATGACGATGACGATGACGATGACGATGACGATGACGATGACGATGACGATGACGATGACGATGACGATGACGATGACGATGACGATGACGATGACGATGACGATGACGATGACGATGACGATGACGATGACGATGACGATGACGATGACGATGACGATGACGATGACGATGACGATGACGATGACGATGACGATGACGATGACGATGACGATGACGATGACGATGACGATGACGATGACGATGACGATGACGATGACGATGACGATGACGATGACGATGACGATGACGATGACGATGACGATGACGATGACGATGACGATGACGATGACGATGACGATGACGATGACGATGACGATGACGATGACGATGACGATGACGATGACGATGACGATGACGATGACGATGACGATGACGATGACGATGACGATGACGATGACGATGACGATGACGATGACGATGACGATGACGATGACGATGACGATGACGATGACGATGACGATGACGATGACGATGACGATGACGATGACGATGACGATGACGATGACGATGACGATGACGATGACGATGACGATGACGATGACGATGACGATGACGATGACGATGACGATGACGATGACGATGACGATGACGATGACGATGACGATGACGATGACGATGACGATGACGATGACGATGACGATGACGATGACGATGACGATGACGATGACGATGACGATGACGATGACGATGACGATGACGATGACGATGACGATGACGATGACGATGACGATGACGATGACGATGACGATGACGATGACGATGACGATGACGATGACGATGACGATGACGATGACGATGACGATGACGATGACGATGACGATGACGATGACGATGACGATGACGATGACGATGACGATGACGATGACGATGACGATGACGATGACGATGACGATGACGATGACGATGACGATGACGATGACGATGACGATGACGATGACGATGACGATGACGATGACGATGACGATGACGATGACGATGACGATGACGATGACGATGACGATGACGATGACGATGACGATGACGATGACGATGACGATGACGATGACGATGACGATGACGATGACGATGACGATGACGATGACGATGACGATGACGATGACGATGACGATGACGATGACGATGACGATGACGATGACGATGACGATGACGATGACGATGACGATGACGATGACGATGACGATGACGATGACGATGACGATGACGATGACGATGACGATGACGATGACGATGACGATGACGATGACGATGACGATGACGATGACGATGACGATGACGATGACGATGACGATGACGATGACGATGACGATGACGATGACGATGACGATGACGATGACGATGACGATGACGATGACGATGACGATGACGATGACGATGACGATGACGATGACGATGACGATGACGATGACGATGACGATGACGATGACGATGACGATGACGATGACGATGACGATGACGATGACGATGACGATGACGATGACGATGACGATGACGATGACGATGACGATGACGATGACGATGACGATGACGATGACGATGACGATGACGATGACGATGACGATGACGATGACGATGACGATGACGATGACGATGACGATGACGATGACGATGACGATGACGATGACGATGACGATGACGATGACGATGACGATGACGATGACGATGACGATGACGATGACGATGACGATGACGATGACGATGACGATGACGATGACGATGACGATGACGATGACGATGACGATGACGATGACGATGACGATGACGATGACGATGACGATGACGATGACGATGACGATGACGATGACGATGACGATGACGATGACGATGACGATGACGATGACGATGACGATGACGATGACGATGACGATGACGATGACGATGACGATGACGATGACGATGACGATGACGATGACGATGACGATGACGATGACGATGACGATGACGATGACGATGACGATGACGATGACGATGACGATGACGATGACGATGACGATGACGATGACGATGACGATGACGATGACGATGACGATGACGATGACGATGACGATGACGATGACGATGACGATGACGATGACGATGACGATGACGATGACGATGACGATGACGATGACGATGACGATGACGATGACGATGACGATGACGATGACGATGACGATGACGATGACGATGACGATGACGATGACGATGACGATGACGATGACGATGACGATGACGATGACGATGACGATGACGATGACGATGACGATGACGATGACGATGACGATGACGATGACGATGACGATGACGATGACGATGACGATGACGATGACGATGACGATGACGATGACGATGACGATGACGATGACGATGACGATGACGATGACGATGACGATGACGATGACGATGACGATGACGATGACGATGACGATGACGATGACGATGACGATGACGATGACGATGACGATGACGATGACGATGACGATGACGATGACGATGACGATGACGATGACGATGACGATGACGATGACGATGACGATGACGATGACGATGACGATGACGATGACGATGACGATGACGATGACGATGACGATGACGATGACGATGACGATGACGATGACGATGACGATGACGATGACGATGACGATGACGATGACGATGACGATGACGATGACGATGACGATGACGATGACGATGACGATGACGATGACGATGACGATGACGATGACGATGACGATGACGATGACGATGACGATGACGATGACGATGACGATGACGATGACGATGACGATGACGATGACGATGACGATGACGATGACGATGACGATGACGATGACGATGACGATGACGATGACGATGACGATGACGATGACGATGACGATGACGATGACGATGACGATGACGATGACGATGACGATGACGATGACGATGACGATGACGATGACGATGACGATGACGATGACGATGACGATGACGATGACGATGACGATGACGATGACGATGACGATGACGATGACGATGACGATGACGATGACGATGACGATGACGATGACGATGACGATGACGATGACGATGACGATGACGATGACGATGACGATGACGATGACGATGACGATGACGATGACGATGACGATGACGATGACGATGACGATGACGATGACGATGACGATGACGATGACGATGACGATGACGATGACGATGACGATGACGATGACGATGACGATGACGATGACGATGACGATGACGATGACGATGACGATGACGATGACGATGACGATGACGATGACGATGACGATGACGATGACGATGACGATGACGATGACGATGACGATGACGATGACGATGACGATGACGATGACGATGACGATGACGATGACGATGACGATGACGATGACGATGACGATGACGATGACGATGACGATGACGATGACGATGACGATGACGATGACGATGACGATGACGATGACGATGACGATGACGATGACGATGACGATGACGATGACGATGACGATGACGATGACGATGACGATGACGATGACGATGACGATGACGATGACGATGACGATGACGATGACGATGACGATGACGATGACGATGACGATGACGATGACGATGACGATGACGATGACGATGACGATGACGATGACGATGACGATGACGATGACGATGACGATGACGATGACGATGACGATGACGATGACGATGACGATGACGATGACGATGACGATGACGATGACGATGACGATGACGATGACGATGACGATGACGATGACGATGACGATGACGATGACGATGACGATGACGATGACGATGACGATGACGATGACGATGACGATGACGATGACGATGACGATGACGATGACGATGACGATGACGATGACGATGACGATGACGATGACGATGACGATGACGATGACGATGACGATGACGATGACGATGACGATGACGATGACGATGACGATGACGATGACGATGACGATGACGATGACGATGACGATGACGATGACGATGACGATGACGATGACGATGACGATGACGATGACGATGACGATGACGATGACGATGACGATGACGATGACGATGACGATGACGATGACGATGACGATGACGATGACGATGACGATGACGATGACGATGACGATGACGATGACGATGACGATGACGATGACGATGACGATGACGATGACGATGACGATGACGATGACGATGACGATGACGATGACGATGACGATGACGATGACGATGACGATGACGATGACGATGACGATGACGATGACGATGACGATGACGATGACGATGACGATGACGATGACGATGACGATGACGATGACGATGACGATGACGATGACGATGACGATGACGATGACGATGACGATGACGATGACGATGACGATGACGATGACGATGACGATGACGATGACGATGACGATGACGATGACGATGACGATGACGATGACGATGACGATGACGATGACGATGACGATGACGATGACGATGACGATGACGATGACGATGACGATGACGATGACGATGACGATGACGATGACGATGACGATGACGATGACGATGACGATGACGATGACGATGACGATGACGATGACGATGACGATGACGATGACGATGACGATGACGATGACGATGACGATGACGATGACGATGACGATGACGATGACGATGACGATGACGATGACGATGACGATGACGATGACGATGACGATGACGATGACGATGACGATGACGATGACGATGACGATGACGATGACGATGACGATGACGATGACGATGACGATGACGATGACGATGACGATGACGATGACGATGACGATGACGATGACGATGACGATGACGATGACGATGACGATGACGATGACGATGACGATGACGATGACGATGACGATGACGATGACGATGACGATGACGATGACGATGACGATGACGATGACGATGACGATGACGATGACGATGACGATGACGATGACGATGACGATGACGATGACGATGACGATGACGATGACGATGACGATGACGATGACGATGACGATGACGATGACGATGACGATGACGATGACGATGACGATGACGATGACGATGACGATGACGATGACGATGACGATGACGATGACGATGACGATGACGATGACGATGACGATGACGATGACGATGACGATGACGATGACGATGACGATGACGATGACGATGACGATGACGATGACGATGACGATGACGATGACGATGACGATGACGATGACGATGACGATGACGATGACGATGACGATGACGATGACGATGACGATGACGATGACGATGACGATGACGATGACGATGACGATGACGATGACGATGACGATGACGATGACGATGACGATGACGATGACGATGACGATGACGATGACGATGACGATGACGATGACGATGACGATGACGATGACGATGACGATGACGATGACGATGACGATGACGATGACGATGACGATGACGATGACGATGACGATGACGATGACGATGACGATGACGATGACGATGACGATGACGATGACGATGACGATGACGATGACGATGACGATGACGATGACGATGACGATGACGATGACGATGACGATGACGATGACGATGACGATGACGATGACGATGACGATGACGATGACGATGACGATGACGATGACGATGACGATGACGATGACGATGACGATGACGATGACGATGACGATGACGATGACGATGACGATGACGATGACGATGACGATGACGATGACGATGACGATGACGATGACGATGACGATGACGATGACGATGACGATGACGATGACGATGACGATGACGATGACGATGACGATGACGATGACGATGACGATGACGATGACGATGACGATGACGATGACGATGACGATGACGATGACGATGACGATGACGATGACGATGACGATGACGATGACGATGACGATGACGATGACGATGACGATGACGATGACGATGACGATGACGATGACGATGACGATGACGATGACGATGACGATGACGATGACGATGACGATGACGATGACGATGACGATGACGATGACGATGACGATGACGATGACGATGACGATGACGATGACGATGACGATGACGATGACGATGACGATGACGATGACGATGACGATGACGATGACGATGACGATGACGATGACGATGACGATGACGATGACGATGACGATGACGATGACGATGACGATGACGATGACGATGACGATGACGATGACGATGACGATGACGATGACGATGACGATGACGATGACGATGACGATGACGATGACGATGACGATGACGATGACGATGACGATGACGATGACGATGACGATGACGATGACGATGACGATGACGATGACGATGACGATGACGATGACGATGACGATGACGATGACGATGACGATGACGATGACGATGACGATGACGATGACGATGACGATGACGATGACGATGACGATGACGATGACGATGACGATGACGATGACGATGACGATGACGATGACGATGACGATGACGATGACGATGACGATGACGATGACGATGACGATGACGATGACGATGACGATGACGATGACGATGACGATGACGATGACGATGACGATGACGATGACGATGACGATGACGATGACGATGACGATGACGATGACGATGACGATGACGATGACGATGACGATGACGATGACGATGACGATGACGATGACGATGACGATGACGATGACGATGACGATGACGATGACGATGACGATGACGATGACGATGACGATGACGATGACGATGACGATGACGATGACGATGACGATGACGATGACGATGACGATGACGATGACGATGACGATGACGATGACGATGACGATGACGATGACGATGACGATGACGATGACGATGACGATGACGATGACGATGACGATGACGATGACGATGACGATGACGATGACGATGACGATGACGATGACGATGACGATGACGATGACGATGACGATGACGATGACGATGACGATGACGATGACGATGACGATGACGATGACGATGACGATGACGATGACGATGACGATGACGATGACGATGACGATGACGATGACGATGACGATGACGATGACGATGACGATGACGATGACGATGACGATGACGATGACGATGACGATGACGATGACGATGACGATGACGATGACGATGACGATGACGATGACGATGACGATGACGATGACGATGACGATGACGATGACGATGACGATGACGATGACGATGACGATGACGATGACGATGACGATGACGATGACGATGACGATGACGATGACGATGACGATGACGATGACGATGACGATGACGATGACGATGACGATGACGATGACGATGACGATGACGATGACGATGACGATGACGATGACGATGACGATGACGATGACGATGACGATGACGATGACGATGACGATGACGATGACGATGACGATGACGATGACGATGACGATGACGATGACGATGACGATGACGATGACGATGACGATGACGATGACGATGACGATGACGATGACGATGACGATGACGATGACGATGACGATGACGATGACGATGACGATGACGATGACGATGACGATGACGATGACGATGACGATGACGATGACGATGACGATGACGATGACGATGACGATGACGATGACGATGACGATGACGATGACGATGACGATGACGATGACGATGACGATGACGATGACGATGACGATGACGATGACGATGACGATGACGATGACGATGACGATGACGATGACGATGACGATGACGATGACGATGACGATGACGATGACGATGACGATGACGATGACGATGACGATGACGATGACGATGACGATGACGATGACGATGACGATGACGATGACGATGACGATGACGATGACGATGACGATGACGATGACGATGACGATGACGATGACGATGACGATGACGATGACGATGACGATGACGATGACGATGACGATGACGATGACGATGACGATGACGATGACGATGACGATGACGATGACGATGACGATGACGATGACGATGACGATGACGATGACGATGACGATGACGATGACGATGACGATGACGATGACGATGACGATGACGATGACGATGACGATGACGATGACGATGACGATGACGATGACGATGACGATGACGATGACGATGACGATGACGATGACGATGACGATGACGATGACGATGACGATGACGATGACGATGACGATGACGATGACGATGACGATGACGATGACGATGACGATGACGATGACGATGACGATGACGATGACGATGACGATGACGATGACGATGACGATGACGATGACGATGACGATGACGATGACGATGACGATGACGATGACGATGACGATGACGATGACGATGACGATGACGATGACGATGACGATGACGATGACGATGACGATGACGATGACGATGACGATGACGATGACGATGACGATGACGATGACGATGACGATGACGATGACGATGACGATGACGATGACGATGACGATGACGATGACGATGACGATGACGATGACGATGACGATGACGATGACGATGACGATGACGATGACGATGACGATGACGATGACGATGACGATGACGATGACGATGACGATGACGATGACGATGACGATGACGATGACGATGACGATGACGATGACGATGACGATGACGATGACGATGACGATGACGATGACGATGACGATGACGATGACGATGACGATGACGATGACGATGACGATGACGATGACGATGACGATGACGATGACGATGACGATGACGATGACGATGACGATGACGATGACGATGACGATGACGATGACGATGACGATGACGATGACGATGACGATGACGATGACGATGACGATGACGATGACGATGACGATGACGATGACGATGACGATGACGATGACGATGACGATGACGATGACGATGACGATGACGATGACGATGACGATGACGATGACGATGACGATGACGATGACGATGACGATGACGATGACGATGACGATGACGATGACGATGACGATGACGATGACGATGACGATGACGATGACGATGACGATGACGATGACGATGACGATGACGATGACGATGACGATGACGATGACGATGACGATGACGATGACGATGACGATGACGATGACGATGACGATGACGATGACGATGACGATGACGATGACGATGACGATGACGATGACGATGACGATGACGATGACGATGACGATGACGATGACGATGACGATGACGATGACGATGACGATGACGATGACGATGACGATGACGATGACGATGACGATGACGATGACGATGACGATGACGATGACGATGACGATGACGATGACGATGACGATGACGATGACGATGACGATGACGATGACGATGACGATGACGATGACGATGACGATGACGATGACGATGACGATGACGATGACGATGACGATGACGATGACGATGACGATGACGATGACGATGACGATGACGATGACGATGACGATGACGATGACGATGACGATGACGATGACGATGACGATGACGATGACGATGACGATGACGATGACGATGACGATGACGATGACGATGACGATGACGATGACGATGACGATGACGATGACGATGACGATGACGATGACGATGACGATGACGATGACGATGACGATGACGATGACGATGACGATGACGATGACGATGACGATGACGATGACGATGACGATGACGATGACGATGACGATGACGATGACGATGACGATGACGATGACGATGACGATGACGATGACGATGACGATGACGATGACGATGACGATGACGATGACGATGACGATGACGATGACGATGACGATGACGATGACGATGACGATGACGATGACGATGACGATGACGATGACGATGACGATGACGATGACGATGACGATGACGATGACGATGACGATGACGATGACGATGACGATGACGATGACGATGACGATGACGATGACGATGACGATGACGATGACGATGACGATGACGATGACGATGACGATGACGATGACGATGACGATGACGATGACGATGACGATGACGATGACGATGACGATGACGATGACGATGACGATGACGATGACGATGACGATGACGATGACGATGACGATGACGATGACGATGACGATGACGATGACGATGACGATGACGATGACGATGACGATGACGATGACGATGACGATGACGATGACGATGACGATGACGATGACGATGACGATGACGATGACGATGACGATGACGATGACGATGACGATGACGATGACGATGACGATGACGATGACGATGACGATGACGATGACGATGACGATGACGATGACGATGACGATGACGATGACGATGACGATGACGATGACGATGACGATGACGATGACGATGACGATGACGATGACGATGACGATGACGATGACGATGACGATGACGATGACGATGACGATGACGATGACGATGACGATGACGATGACGATGACGATGACGATGACGATGACGATGACGATGACGATGACGATGACGATGACGATGACGATGACGATGACGATGACGATGACGATGACGATGACGATGACGATGACGATGACGATGACGATGACGATGACGATGACGATGACGATGACGATGACGATGACGATGACGATGACGATGACGATGACGATGACGATGACGATGACGATGACGATGACGATGACGATGACGATGACGATGACGATGACGATGACGATGACGATGACGATGACGATGACGATGACGATGACGATGACGATGACGATGACGATGACGATGACGATGACGATGACGATGACGATGACGATGACGATGACGATGACGATGACGATGACGATGACGATGACGATGACGATGACGATGACGATGACGATGACGATGACGATGACGATGACGATGACGATGACGATGACGATGACGATGACGATGACGATGACGATGACGATGACGATGACGATGACGATGACGATGACGATGACGATGACGATGACGATGACGATGACGATGACGATGACGATGACGATGACGATGACGATGACGATGACGATGACGATGACGATGACGATGACGATGACGATGACGATGACGATGACGATGACGATGACGATGACGATGACGATGACGATGACGATGACGATGACGATGACGATGACGATGACGATGACGATGACGATGACGATGACGATGACGATGACGATGACGATGACGATGACGATGACGATGACGATGACGATGACGATGACGATGACGATGACGATGACGATGACGATGACGATGACGATGACGATGACGATGACGATGACGATGACGATGACGATGACGATGACGATGACGATGACGATGACGATGACGATGACGATGACGATGACGATGACGATGACGATGACGATGACGATGACGATGACGATGACGATGACGATGACGATGACGATGACGATGACGATGACGATGACGATGACGATGACGATGACGATGACGATGACGATGACGATGACGATGACGATGACGATGACGATGACGATGACGATGACGATGACGATGACGATGACGATGACGATGACGATGACGATGACGATGACGATGACGATGACGATGACGATGACGATGACGATGACGATGACGATGACGATGACGATGACGATGACGATGACGATGACGATGACGATGACGATGACGATGACGATGACGATGACGATGACGATGACGATGACGATGACGATGACGATGACGATGACGATGACGATGACGATGACGATGACGATGACGATGACGATGACGATGACGATGACGATGACGATGACGATGACGATGACGATGACGATGACGATGACGATGACGATGACGATGACGATGACGATGACGATGACGATGACGATGACGATGACGATGACGATGACGATGACGATGACGATGACGATGACGATGACGATGACGATGACGATGACGATGACGATGACGATGACGATGACGATGACGATGACGATGACGATGACGATGACGATGACGATGACGATGACGATGACGATGACGATGACGATGACGATGACGATGACGATGACGATGACGATGACGATGACGATGACGATGACGATGACGATGACGATGACGATGACGATGACGATGACGATGACGATGACGATGACGATGACGATGACGATGACGATGACGATGACGATGACGATGACGATGACGATGACGATGACGATGACGATGACGATGACGATGACGATGACGATGACGATGACGATGACGATGACGATGACGATGACGATGACGATGACGATGACGATGACGATGACGATGACGATGACGATGACGATGACGATGACGATGACGATGACGATGACGATGACGATGACGATGACGATGACGATGACGATGACGATGACGATGACGATGACGATGACGATGACGATGACGATGACGATGACGATGACGATGACGATGACGATGACGATGACGATGACGATGACGATGACGATGACGATGACGATGACGATGACGATGACGATGACGATGACGATGACGATGACGATGACGATGACGATGACGATGACGATGACGATGACGATGACGATGACGATGACGATGACGATGACGATGACGATGACGATGACGATGACGATGACGATGACGATGACGATGACGATGACGATGACGATGACGATGACGATGACGATGACGATGACGATGACGATGACGATGACGATGACGATGACGATGACGATGACGATGACGATGACGATGACGATGACGATGACGATGACGATGACGATGACGATGACGATGACGATGACGATGACGATGACGATGACGATGACGATGACGATGACGATGACGATGACGATGACGATGACGATGACGATGACGATGACGATGACGATGACGATGACGATGACGATGACGATGACGATGACGATGACGATGACGATGACGATGACGATGACGATGACGATGACGATGACGATGACGATGACGATGACGATGACGATGACGATGACGATGACGATGACGATGACGATGACGATGACGATGACGATGACGATGACGATGACGATGACGATGACGATGACGATGACGATGACGATGACGATGACGATGACGATGACGATGACGATGACGATGACGATGACGATGACGATGACGATGACGATGACGATGACGATGACGATGACGATGACGATGACGATGACGATGACGATGACGATGACGATGACGATGACGATGACGATGACGATGACGATGACGATGACGATGACGATGACGATGACGATGACGATGACGATGACGATGACGATGACGATGACGATGACGATGACGATGACGATGACGATGACGATGACGATGACGATGACGATGACGATGACGATGACGATGACGATGACGATGACGATGACGATGACGATGACGATGACGATGACGATGACGATGACGATGACGATGACGATGACGATGACGATGACGATGACGATGACGATGACGATGACGATGACGATGACGATGACGATGACGATGACGATGACGATGACGATGACGATGACGATGACGATGACGATGACGATGACGATGACGATGACGATGACGATGACGATGACGATGACGATGACGATGACGATGACGATGACGATGACGATGACGATGACGATGACGATGACGATGACGATGACGATGACGATGACGATGACGATGACGATGACGATGACGATGACGATGACGATGACGATGACGATGACGATGACGATGACGATGACGATGACGATGACGATGACGATGACGATGACGATGACGATGACGATGACGATGACGATGACGATGACGATGACGATGACGATGACGATGACGATGACGATGACGATGACGATGACGATGACGATGACGATGACGATGACGATGACGATGACGATGACGATGACGATGACGATGACGATGACGATGACGATGACGATGACGATGACGATGACGATGACGATGACGATGACGATGACGATGACGATGACGATGACGATGACGATGACGATGACGATGACGATGACGATGACGATGACGATGACGATGACGATGACGATGACGATGACGATGACGATGACGATGACGATGACGATGACGATGACGATGACGATGACGATGACGATGACGATGACGATGACGATGACGATGACGATGACGATGACGATGACGATGACGATGACGATGACGATGACGATGACGATGACGATGACGATGACGATGACGATGACGATGACGATGACGATGACGATGACGATGACGATGACGATGACGATGACGATGACGATGACGATGACGATGACGATGACGATGACGATGACGATGACGATGACGATGACGATGACGATGACGATGACGATGACGATGACGATGACGATGACGATGACGATGACGATGACGATGACGATGACGATGACGATGACGATGACGATGACGATGACGATGACGATGACGATGACGATGACGATGACGATGACGATGACGATGACGATGACGATGACGATGACGATGACGATGACGATGACGATGACGATGACGATGACGATGACGATGACGATGACGATGACGATGACGATGACGATGACGATGACGATGACGATGACGATGACGATGACGATGACGATGACGATGACGATGACGATGACGATGACGATGACGATGACGATGACGATGACGATGACGATGACGATGACGATGACGATGACGATGACGATGACGATGACGATGACGATGACGATGACGATGACGATGACGATGACGATGACGATGACGATGACGATGACGATGACGATGACGATGACGATGACGATGACGATGACGATGACGATGACGATGACGATGACGATGACGATGACGATGACGATGACGATGACGATGACGATGACGATGACGATGACGATGACGATGACGATGACGATGACGATGACGATGACGATGACGATGACGATGACGATGACGATGACGATGACGATGACGATGACGATGACGATGACGATGACGATGACGATGACGATGACGATGACGATGACGATGACGATGACGATGACGATGACGATGACGATGACGATGACGATGACGATGACGATGACGATGACGATGACGATGACGATGACGATGACGATGACGATGACGATGACGATGACGATGACGATGACGATGACGATGACGATGACGATGACGATGACGATGACGATGACGATGACGATGACGATGACGATGACGATGACGATGACGATGACGATGACGATGACGATGACGATGACGATGACGATGACGATGACGATGACGATGACGATGACGATGACGATGACGATGACGATGACGATGACGATGACGATGACGATGACGATGACGATGACGATGACGATGACGATGACGATGACGATGACGATGACGATGACGATGACGATGACGATGACGATGACGATGACGATGACGATGACGATGACGATGACGATGACGATGACGATGACGATGACGATGACGATGACGATGACGATGACGATGACGATGACGATGACGATGACGATGACGATGACGATGACGATGACGATGACGATGACGATGACGATGACGATGACGATGACGATGACGATGACGATGACGATGACGATGACGATGACGATGACGATGACGATGACGATGACGATGACGATGACGATGACGATGACGATGACGATGACGATGACGATGACGATGACGATGACGATGACGATGACGATGACGATGACGATGACGATGACGATGACGATGACGATGACGATGACGATGACGATGACGATGACGATGACGATGACGATGACGATGACGATGACGATGACGATGACGATGACGATGACGATGACGATGACGATGACGATGACGATGACGATGACGATGACGATGACGATGACGATGACGATGACGATGACGATGACGATGACGATGACGATGACGATGACGATGACGATGACGATGACGATGACGATGACGATGACGATGACGATGACGATGACGATGACGATGACGATGACGATGACGATGACGATGACGATGACGATGACGATGACGATGACGATGACGATGACGATGACGATGACGATGACGATGACGATGACGATGACGATGACGATGACGATGACGATGACGATGACGATGACGATGACGATGACGATGACGATGACGATGACGATGACGATGACGATGACGATGACGATGACGATGACGATGACGATGACGATGACGATGACGATGACGATGACGATGACGATGACGATGACGATGACGATGACGATGACGATGACGATGACGATGACGATGACGATGACGATGACGATGACGATGACGATGACGATGACGATGACGATGACGATGACGATGACGATGACGATGACGATGACGATGACGATGACGATGACGATGACGATGACGATGACGATGACGATGACGATGACGATGACGATGACGATGACGATGACGATGACGATGACGATGACGATGACGATGACGATGACGATGACGATGACGATGACGATGACGATGACGATGACGATGACGATGACGATGACGATGACGATGACGATGACGATGACGATGACGATGACGATGACGATGACGATGACGATGACGATGACGATGACGATGACGATGACGATGACGATGACGATGACGATGACGATGACGATGACGATGACGATGACGATGACGATGACGATGACGATGACGATGACGATGACGATGACGATGACGATGACGATGACGATGACGATGACGATGACGATGACGATGACGATGACGATGACGATGACGATGACGATGACGATGACGATGACGATGACGATGACGATGACGATGACGATGACGATGACGATGACGATGACGATGACGATGACGATGACGATGACGATGACGATGACGATGACGATGACGATGACGATGACGATGACGATGACGATGACGATGACGATGACGATGACGATGACGATGACGATGACGATGACGATGACGATGACGATGACGATGACGATGACGATGACGATGACGATGACGATGACGATGACGATGACGATGACGATGACGATGACGATGACGATGACGATGACGATGACGATGACGATGACGATGACGATGACGATGACGATGACGATGACGATGACGATGACGATGACGATGACGATGACGATGACGATGACGATGACGATGACGATGACGATGACGATGACGATGACGATGACGATGACGATGACGATGACGATGACGATGACGATGACGATGACGATGACGATGACGATGACGATGACGATGACGATGACGATGACGATGACGATGACGATGACGATGACGATGACGATGACGATGACGATGACGATGACGATGACGATGACGATGACGATGACGATGACGATGACGATGACGATGACGATGACGATGACGATGACGATGACGATGACGATGACGATGACGATGACGATGACGATGACGATGACGATGACGATGACGATGACGATGACGATGACGATGACGATGACGATGACGATGACGATGACGATGACGATGACGATGACGATGACGATGACGATGACGATGACGATGACGATGACGATGACGATGACGATGACGATGACGATGACGATGACGATGACGATGACGATGACGATGACGATGACGATGACGATGACGATGACGATGACGATGACGATGACGATGACGATGACGATGACGATGACGATGACGATGACGATGACGATGACGATGACGATGACGATGACGATGACGATGACGATGACGATGACGATGACGATGACGATGACGATGACGATGACGATGACGATGACGATGACGATGACGATGACGATGACGATGACGATGACGATGACGATGACGATGACGATGACGATGACGATGACGATGACGATGACGATGACGATGACGATGACGATGACGATGACGATGACGATGACGATGACGATGACGATGACGATGACGATGACGATGACGATGACGATGACGATGACGATGACGATGACGATGACGATGACGATGACGATGACGATGACGATGACGATGACGATGACGATGACGATGACGATGACGATGACGATGACGATGACGATGACGATGACGATGACGATGACGATGACGATGACGATGACGATGACGATGACGATGACGATGACGATGACGATGACGATGACGATGACGATGACGATGACGATGACGATGACGATGACGATGACGATGACGATGACGATGACGATGACGATGACGATGACGATGACGATGACGATGACGATGACGATGACGATGACGATGACGATGACGATGACGATGACGATGACGATGACGATGACGATGACGATGACGATGACGATGACGATGACGATGACGATGACGATGACGATGACGATGACGATGACGATGACGATGACGATGACGATGACGATGACGATGACGATGACGATGACGATGACGATGACGATGACGATGACGATGACGATGACGATGACGATGACGATGACGATGACGATGACGATGACGATGACGATGACGATGACGATGACGATGACGATGACGATGACGATGACGATGACGATGACGATGACGATGACGATGACGATGACGATGACGATGACGATGACGATGACGATGACGATGACGATGACGATGACGATGACGATGACGATGACGATGACGATGACGATGACGATGACGATGACGATGACGATGACGATGACGATGACGATGACGATGACGATGACGATGACGATGACGATGACGATGACGATGACGATGACGATGACGATGACGATGACGATGACGATGACGATGACGATGACGATGACGATGACGATGACGATGACGATGACGATGACGATGACGATGACGATGACGATGACGATGACGATGACGATGACGATGACGATGACGATGACGATGACGATGACGATGACGATGACGATGACGATGACGATGACGATGACGATGACGATGACGATGACGATGACGATGACGATGACGATGACGATGACGATGACGATGACGATGACGATGACGATGACGATGACGATGACGATGACGATGACGATGACGATGACGATGACGATGACGATGACGATGACGATGACGATGACGATGACGATGACGATGACGATGACGATGACGATGACGATGACGATGACGATGACGATGACGATGACGATGACGATGACGATGACGATGACGATGACGATGACGATGACGATGACGATGACGATGACGATGACGATGACGATGACGATGACGATGACGATGACGATGACGATGACGATGACGATGACGATGACGATGACGATGACGATGACGATGACGATGACGATGACGATGACGATGACGATGACGATGACGATGACGATGACGATGACGATGACGATGACGATGACGATGACGATGACGATGACGATGACGATGACGATGACGATGACGATGACGATGACGATGACGATGACGATGACGATGACGATGACGATGACGATGACGATGACGATGACGATGACGATGACGATGACGATGACGATGACGATGACGATGACGATGACGATGACGATGACGATGACGATGACGATGACGATGACGATGACGATGACGATGACGATGACGATGACGATGACGATGACGATGACGATGACGATGACGATGACGATGACGATGACGATGACGATGACGATGACGATGACGATGACGATGACGATGACGATGACGATGACGATGACGATGACGATGACGATGACGATGACGATGACGATGACGATGACGATGACGATGACGATGACGATGACGATGACGATGACGATGACGATGACGATGACGATGACGATGACGATGACGATGACGATGACGATGACGATGACGATGACGATGACGATGACGATGACGATGACGATGACGATGACGATGACGATGACGATGACGATGACGATGACGATGACGATGACGATGACGATGACGATGACGATGACGATGACGATGACGATGACGATGACGATGACGATGACGATGACGATGACGATGACGATGACGATGACGATGACGATGACGATGACGATGACGATGACGATGACGATGACGATGACGATGACGATGACGATGACGATGACGATGACGATGACGATGACGATGACGATGACGATGACGATGACGATGACGATGACGATGACGATGACGATGACGATGACGATGACGATGACGATGACGATGACGATGACGATGACGATGACGATGACGATGACGATGACGATGACGATGACGATGACGATGACGATGACGATGACGATGACGATGACGATGACGATGACGATGACGATGACGATGACGATGACGATGACGATGACGATGACGATGACGATGACGATGACGATGACGATGACGATGACGATGACGATGACGATGACGATGACGATGACGATGACGATGACGATGACGATGACGATGACGATGACGATGACGATGACGATGACGATGACGATGACGATGACGATGACGATGACGATGACGATGACGATGACGATGACGATGACGATGACGATGACGATGACGATGACGATGACGATGACGATGACGATGACGATGACGATGACGATGACGATGACGATGACGATGACGATGACGATGACGATGACGATGACGATGACGATGACGATGACGATGACGATGACGATGACGATGACGATGACGATGACGATGACGATGACGATGACGATGACGATGACGATGACGATGACGATGACGATGACGATGACGATGACGATGACGATGACGATGACGATGACGATGACGATGACGATGACGATGACGATGACGATGACGATGACGATGACGATGACGATGACGATGACGATGACGATGACGATGACGATGACGATGACGATGACGATGACGATGACGATGACGATGACGATGACGATGACGATGACGATGACGATGACGATGACGATGACGATGACGATGACGATGACGATGACGATGACGATGACGATGACGATGACGATGACGATGACGATGACGATGACGATGACGATGACGATGACGATGACGATGACGATGACGATGACGATGACGATGACGATGACGATGACGATGACGATGACGATGACGATGACGATGACGATGACGATGACGATGACGATGACGATGACGATGACGATGACGATGACGATGACGATGACGATGACGATGACGATGACGATGACGATGACGATGACGATGACGATGACGATGACGATGACGATGACGATGACGATGACGATGACGATGACGATGACGATGACGATGACGATGACGATGACGATGACGATGACGATGACGATGACGATGACGATGACGATGACGATGACGATGACGATGACGATGACGATGACGATGACGATGACGATGACGATGACGATGACGATGACGATGACGATGACGATGACGATGACGATGACGATGACGATGACGATGACGATGACGATGACGATGACGATGACGATGACGATGACGATGACGATGACGATGACGATGACGATGACGATGACGATGACGATGACGATGACGATGACGATGACGATGACGATGACGATGACGATGACGATGACGATGACGATGACGATGACGATGACGATGACGATGACGATGACGATGACGATGACGATGACGATGACGATGACGATGACGATGACGATGACGATGACGATGACGATGACGATGACGATGACGATGACGATGACGATGACGATGACGATGACGATGACGATGACGATGACGATGACGATGACGATGACGATGACGATGACGATGACGATGACGATGACGATGACGATGACGATGACGATGACGATGACGATGACGATGACGATGACGATGACGATGACGATGACGATGACGATGACGATGACGATGACGATGACGATGACGATGACGATGACGATGACGATGACGATGACGATGACGATGACGATGACGATGACGATGACGATGACGATGACGATGACGATGACGATGACGATGACGATGACGATGACGATGACGATGACGATGACGATGACGATGACGATGACGATGACGATGACGATGACGATGACGATGACGATGACGATGACGATGACGATGACGATGACGATGACGATGACGATGACGATGACGATGACGATGACGATGACGATGACGATGACGATGACGATGACGATGACGATGACGATGACGATGACGATGACGATGACGATGACGATGACGATGACGATGACGATGACGATGACGATGACGATGACGATGACGATGACGATGACGATGACGATGACGATGACGATGACGATGACGATGACGATGACGATGACGATGACGATGACGATGACGATGACGATGACGATGACGATGACGATGACGATGACGATGACGATGACGATGACGATGACGATGACGATGACGATGACGATGACGATGACGATGACGATGACGATGACGATGACGATGACGATGACGATGACGATGACGATGACGATGACGATGACGATGACGATGACGATGACGATGACGATGACGATGACGATGACGATGACGATGACGATGACGATGACGATGACGATGACGATGACGATGACGATGACGATGACGATGACGATGACGATGACGATGACGATGACGATGACGATGACGATGACGATGACGATGACGATGACGATGACGATGACGATGACGATGACGATGACGATGACGATGACGATGACGATGACGATGACGATGACGATGACGATGACGATGACGATGACGATGACGATGACGATGACGATGACGATGACGATGACGATGACGATGACGATGACGATGACGATGACGATGACGATGACGATGACGATGACGATGACGATGACGATGACGATGACGATGACGATGACGATGACGATGACGATGACGATGACGATGACGATGACGATGACGATGACGATGACGATGACGATGACGATGACGATGACGATGACGATGACGATGACGATGACGATGACGATGACGATGACGATGACGATGACGATGACGATGACGATGACGATGACGATGACGATGACGATGACGATGACGATGACGATGACGATGACGATGACGATGACGATGACGATGACGATGACGATGACGATGACGATGACGATGACGATGACGATGACGATGACGATGACGATGACGATGACGATGACGATGACGATGACGATGACGATGACGATGACGATGACGATGACGATGACGATGACGATGACGATGACGATGACGATGACGATGACGATGACGATGACGATGACGATGACGATGACGATGACGATGACGATGACGATGACGATGACGATGACGATGACGATGACGATGACGATGACGATGACGATGACGATGACGATGACGATGACGATGACGATGACGATGACGATGACGATGACGATGACGATGACGATGACGATGACGATGACGATGACGATGACGATGACGATGACGATGACGATGACGATGACGATGACGATGACGATGACGATGACGATGACGATGACGATGACGATGACGATGACGATGACGATGACGATGACGATGACGATGACGATGACGATGACGATGACGATGACGATGACGATGACGATGACGATGACGATGACGATGACGATGACGATGACGATGACGATGACGATGACGATGACGATGACGATGACGATGACGATGACGATGACGATGACGATGACGATGACGATGACGATGACGATGACGATGACGATGACGATGACGATGACGATGACGATGACGATGACGATGACGATGACGATGACGATGACGATGACGATGACGATGACGATGACGATGACGATGACGATGACGATGACGATGACGATGACGATGACGATGACGATGACGATGACGATGACGATGACGATGACGATGACGATGACGATGACGATGACGATGACGATGACGATGACGATGACGATGACGATGACGATGACGATGACGATGACGATGACGATGACGATGACGATGACGATGACGATGACGATGACGATGACGATGACGATGACGATGACGATGACGATGACGATGACGATGACGATGACGATGACGATGACGATGACGATGACGATGACGATGACGATGACGATGACGATGACGATGACGATGACGATGACGATGACGATGACGATGACGATGACGATGACGATGACGATGACGATGACGATGACGATGACGATGACGATGACGATGACGATGACGATGACGATGACGATGACGATGACGATGACGATGACGATGACGATGACGATGACGATGACGATGACGATGACGATGACGATGACGATGACGATGACGATGACGATGACGATGACGATGACGATGACGATGACGATGACGATGACGATGACGATGACGATGACGATGACGATGACGATGACGATGACGATGACGATGACGATGACGATGACGATGACGATGACGATGACGATGACGATGACGATGACGATGACGATGACGATGACGATGACGATGACGATGACGATGACGATGACGATGACGATGACGATGACGATGACGATGACGATGACGATGACGATGACGATGACGATGACGATGACGATGACGATGACGATGACGATGACGATGACGATGACGATGACGATGACGATGACGATGACGATGACGATGACGATGACGATGACGATGACGATGACGATGACGATGACGATGACGATGACGATGACGATGACGATGACGATGACGATGACGATGACGATGACGATGACGATGACGATGACGATGACGATGACGATGACGATGACGATGACGATGACGATGACGATGACGATGACGATGACGATGACGATGACGATGACGATGACGATGACGATGACGATGACGATGACGATGACGATGACGATGACGATGACGATGACGATGACGATGACGATGACGATGACGATGACGATGACGATGACGATGACGATGACGATGACGATGACGATGACGATGACGATGACGATGACGATGACGATGACGATGACGATGACGATGACGATGACGATGACGATGACGATGACGATGACGATGACGATGACGATGACGATGACGATGACGATGACGATGACGATGACGATGACGATGACGATGACGATGACGATGACGATGACGATGACGATGACGATGACGATGACGATGACGATGACGATGACGATGACGATGACGATGACGATGACGATGACGATGACGATGACGATGACGATGACGATGACGATGACGATGACGATGACGATGACGATGACGATGACGATGACGATGACGATGACGATGACGATGACGATGACGATGACGATGACGATGACGATGACGATGACGATGACGATGACGATGACGATGACGATGACGATGACGATGACGATGACGATGACGATGACGATGACGATGACGATGACGATGACGATGACGATGACGATGACGATGACGATGACGATGACGATGACGATGACGATGACGATGACGATGACGATGACGATGACGATGACGATGACGATGACGATGACGATGACGATGACGATGACGATGACGATGACGATGACGATGACGATGACGATGACGATGACGATGACGATGACGATGACGATGACGATGACGATGACGATGACGATGACGATGACGATGACGATGACGATGACGATGACGATGACGATGACGATGACGATGACGATGACGATGACGATGACGATGACGATGACGATGACGATGACGATGACGATGACGATGACGATGACGATGACGATGACGATGACGATGACGATGACGATGACGATGACGATGACGATGACGATGACGATGACGATGACGATGACGATGACGATGACGATGACGATGACGATGACGATGACGATGACGATGACGATGACGATGACGATGACGATGACGATGACGATGACGATGACGATGACGATGACGATGACGATGACGATGACGATGACGATGACGATGACGATGACGATGACGATGACGATGACGATGACGATGACGATGACGATGACGATGACGATGACGATGACGATGACGATGACGATGACGATGACGATGACGATGACGATGACGATGACGATGACGATGACGATGACGATGACGATGACGATGACGATGACGATGACGATGACGATGACGATGACGATGACGATGACGATGACGATGACGATGACGATGACGATGACGATGACGATGACGATGACGATGACGATGACGATGACGATGACGATGACGATGACGATGACGATGACGATGACGATGACGATGACGATGACGATGACGATGACGATGACGATGACGATGACGATGACGATGACGATGACGATGACGATGACGATGACGATGACGATGACGATGACGATGACGATGACGATGACGATGACGATGACGATGACGATGACGATGACGATGACGATGACGATGACGATGACGATGACGATGACGATGACGATGACGATGACGATGACGATGACGATGACGATGACGATGACGATGACGATGACGATGACGATGACGATGACGATGACGATGACGATGACGATGACGATGACGATGACGATGACGATGACGATGACGATGACGATGACGATGACGATGACGATGACGATGACGATGACGATGACGATGACGATGACGATGACGATGACGATGACGATGACGATGACGATGACGATGACGATGACGATGACGATGACGATGACGATGACGATGACGATGACGATGACGATGACGATGACGATGACGATGACGATGACGATGACGATGACGATGACGATGACGATGACGATGACGATGACGATGACGATGACGATGACGATGACGATGACGATGACGATGACGATGACGATGACGATGACGATGACGATGACGATGACGATGACGATGACGATGACGATGACGATGACGATGACGATGACGATGACGATGACGATGACGATGACGATGACGATGACGATGACGATGACGATGACGATGACGATGACGATGACGATGACGATGACGATGACGATGACGATGACGATGACGATGACGATGACGATGACGATGACGATGACGATGACGATGACGATGACGATGACGATGACGATGACGATGACGATGACGATGACGATGACGATGACGATGACGATGACGATGACGATGACGATGACGATGACGATGACGATGACGATGACGATGACGATGACGATGACGATGACGATGACGATGACGATGACGATGACGATGACGATGACGATGACGATGACGATGACGATGACGATGACGATGACGATGACGATGACGATGACGATGACGATGACGATGACGATGACGATGACGATGACGATGACGATGACGATGACGATGACGATGACGATGACGATGACGATGACGATGACGATGACGATGACGATGACGATGACGATGACGATGACGATGACGATGACGATGACGATGACGATGACGATGACGATGACGATGACGATGACGATGACGATGACGATGACGATGACGATGACGATGACGATGACGATGACGATGACGATGACGATGACGATGACGATGACGATGACGATGACGATGACGATGACGATGACGATGACGATGACGATGACGATGACGATGACGATGACGATGACGATGACGATGACGATGACGATGACGATGACGATGACGATGACGATGACGATGACGATGACGATGACGATGACGATGACGATGACGATGACGATGACGATGACGATGACGATGACGATGACGATGACGATGACGATGACGATGACGATGACGATGACGATGACGATGACGATGACGATGACGATGACGATGACGATGACGATGACGATGACGATGACGATGACGATGACGATGACGATGACGATGACGATGACGATGACGATGACGATGACGATGACGATGACGATGACGATGACGATGACGATGACGATGACGATGACGATGACGATGACGATGACGATGACGATGACGATGATGACGATGACGATGACGATGACGATGACGATGACGATGACGATGACGATGACGATGACGATGACGATGACGATGACGATGACGATGACGATGACGATGACGATGACGATGACGATGACGATGACGATGACGATGACGATGACGATGACGATGACGATGACGATGACGATGACGATGACGATGACGATGACGATGACGATGACGATGACGATGACGATGACGATGACGATGACGATGACGATGACGATGACGATGACGATGACGATGACGATGACGATGACGATGACGATGACGATGACGATGACGATGACGATGACGATGACGATGACGATGACGATGACGATGACGATGACGATGACGATGACGATGACGATGACGATGACGATGACGATGACGATGACGATGACGATGACGATGACGATGACGATGACGATGACGATGACGATGACGATGACGATGACGATGACGATGACGATGACGATGACGATGACGATGACGATGACGATGACGATGACGATGACGATGACGATGACGATGACGATGACGATGACGATGACGATGACGATGACGATGACGATGACGATGACGATGACGATGACGATGACGATGACGATGACGATGACGATGACGATGACGATGACGATGACGATGACGATGACGATGACGATGACGATGACGATGACGATGACGATGACGATGACGATGACGATGACGATGACGATGACGATGACGATGACGATGACGATGACGATGACGATGACGATGACGATGACGATGACGATGACGATGACGATGACGATGACGATGACGATGACGATGACGATGACGATGACGATGACGATGACGATGACGATGACGATGACGATGACGATGACGATGACGATGACGATGACGATGACGATGACGATGACGATGACGATGACGATGACGATGACGATGACGATGACGATGACGATGACGATGACGATGACGATGACGATGACGATGACGATGACGATGACGATGACGATGACGATGACGATGACGATGACGATGACGATGACGATGACGATGACGATGACGATGACGATGACGATGACGATGACGATGACGATGACGATGACGATGACGATGACGATGACGATGACGATGACGATGACGATGACGATGACGATGACGATGACGATGACGATGACGATGACGATGACGATGACGATGACGATGACGATGACGATGACGATGACGATGACGATGACGATGACGATGACGATGACGATGACGATGACGATGACGATGACGATGACGATGACGATGACGATGACGATGACGATGACGATGACGATGACGATGACGATGACGATGACGATGACGATGACGATGACGATGACGATGACGATGACGATGACGATGACGATGACGATGACGATGACGATGACGATGACGATGACGATGACGATGACGATGACGATGACGATGACGATGACGATGACGATGACGATGACGATGACGATGACGATGACGATGACGATGACGATGACGATGACGATGACGATGACGATGACGATGACGATGACGATGACGATGACGATGACGATGACGATGACGATGACGATGACGATGACGATGACGATGACGATGACGATGACGATGACGATGACGATGACGATGACGATGACGATGACGATGACGATGACGATGACGATGACGATGACGATGACGATGACGATGACGATGACGATGACGATGACGATGACGATGACGATGACGATGACGATGACGATGACGATGACGATGACGATGACGATGACGATGACGATGACGATGACGATGACGATGACGATGACGATGACGATGACGATGACGATGACGATGACGATGACGATGACGATGACGATGACGATGACGATGACGATGACGATGACGATGACGATGACGATGACGATGACGATGACGATGACGATGACGATGACGATGACGATGACGATGACGATGACGATGACGATGACGATGACGATGACGATGACGATGACGATGACGATGACGATGACGATGACGATGACGATGACGATGACGATGACGATGACGATGACGATGACGATGACGATGACGATGACGATGACGATGACGATGACGATGACGATGACGATGACGATGACGATGACGATGACGATGACGATGACGATGACGATGACGATGACGATGACGATGACGATGACGATGACGATGACGATGACGATGACGATGACGATGACGATGACGATGACGATGACGATGACGATGACGATGACGATGACGATGACGATGACGATGACGATGACGATGACGATGACGATGACGATGACGATGACGATGACGATGACGATGACGATGACGATGACGATGACGATGACGATGACGATGACGATGACGATGACGATGACGATGACGATGACGATGACGATGACGATGACGATGACGATGACGATGACGATGACGATGACGATGACGATGACGATGACGATGACGATGACGATGACGATGACGATGACGATGACGATGACGATGACGATGACGATGACGATGACGATGACGATGACGATGACGATGACGATGACGATGACGATGACGATGACGATGACGATGACGATGACGATGACGATGACGATGACGATGACGATGACGATGACGATGACGATGACGATGACGATGACGATGACGATGACGATGACGATGACGATGACGATGACGATGACGATGACGATGACGATGACGATGACGATGACGATGACGATGACGATGACGATGACGATGACGATGACGATGACGATGACGATGACGATGACGATGACGATGACGATGACGATGACGATGACGATGACGATGACGATGACGATGACGATGACGATGACGATGACGATGACGATGACGATGACGATGACGATGACGATGACGATGACGATGACGATGACGATGACGATGACGATGACGATGACGATGACGATGACGATGACGATGACGATGACGATGACGATGACGATGACGATGACGATGACGATGACGATGACGATGACGATGACGATGACGATGACGATGACGATGACGATGACGATGACGATGACGATGACGATGACGATGACGATGACGATGACGATGACGATGACGATGACGATGACGATGACGATGACGATGACGATGACGATGACGATGACGATGACGATGACGATGACGATGACGATGACGATGACGATGACGATGACGATGACGATGACGATGACGATGACGATGACGATGACGATGACGATGACGATGACGATGACGATGACGATGACGATGACGATGACGATGACGATGACGATGACGATGACGATGACGATGACGATGACGATGACGATGACGATGACGATGACGATGACGATGACGATGACGATGACGATGACGATGACGATGACGATGACGATGACGATGACGATGACGATGACGATGACGATGACGATGACGATGACGATGACGATGACGATGACGATGACGATGACGATGACGATGACGATGACGATGACGATGACGATGACGATGACGATGACGATGACGATGACGATGACGATGACGATGACGATGACGATGACGATGACGATGACGATGACGATGACGATGACGATGACGATGACGATGACGATGACGATGACGATGACGATGACGATGACGATGACGATGACGATGACGATGACGATGACGATGACGATGACGATGACGATGACGATGACGATGACGATGACGATGACGATGACGATGACGATGACGATGACGATGACGATGACGATGACGATGACGATGACGATGACGATGACGATGACGATGACGATGACGATGACGATGACGATGACGATGACGATGACGATGACGATGACGATGACGATGACGATGACGATGACGATGACGATGACGATGACGATGACGATGACGATGACGATGACGATGACGATGACGATGACGATGACGATGACGATGACGATGACGATGACGATGACGATGACGATGACGATGACGATGACGATGACGATGACGATGACGATGACGATGACGATGACGATGACGATGACGATGACGATGACGATGACGATGACGATGACGATGACGATGACGATGACGATGACGATGACGATGACGATGACGATGACGATGACGATGACGATGACGATGACGATGACGATGACGATGACGATGACGATGACGATGACGATGACGATGACGATGACGATGACGATGACGATGACGATGACGATGACGATGACGATGACGATGACGATGACGATGACGATGACGATGACGATGACGATGACGATGACGATGACGATGACGATGACGATGACGATGACGATGACGATGACGATGACGATGACGATGACGATGACGATGACGATGACGATGACGATGACGATGACGATGACGATGACGATGACGATGACGATGACGATGACGATGACGATGACGATGACGATGACGATGACGATGACGATGACGATGACGATGACGATGACGATGACGATGACGATGACGATGACGATGACGATGACGATGACGATGACGATGACGATGACGATGACGATGACGATGACGATGACGATGACGATGACGATGACGATGACGATGACGATGACGATGACGATGACGATGACGATGACGATGACGATGACGATGACGATGACGATGACGATGACGATGACGATGACGATGACGATGACGATGACGATGACGATGACGATGACGATGACGATGACGATGACGATGACGATGACGATGACGATGACGATGACGATGACGATGACGATGACGATGACGATGACGATGACGATGACGATGACGATGACGATGACGATGACGATGACGATGATGACGATGACGATGACGATGACGATGACGATGACGATGACGATGACGATGACGATGACGATGACGATGACGATGACGATGACGATGACGATGACGATGACGATGACGATGACGATGACGATGACGATGACGATGACGATGACGATGACGATGACGATGACGATGACGATGACGATGACGATGACGATGACGATGACGATGACGATGACGATGACGATGACGATGACGATGACGATGACGATGACGATGACGATGACGATGACGATGACGATGACGATGACGATGACGATGACGATGACGATGACGATGACGATGACGATGACGATGACGATGACGATGACGATGACGATGACGATGACGATGACGATGACGATGACGATGACGATGACGATGACGATGACGATGACGATGACGATGACGATGACGATGACGATGACGATGACGATGACGATGACGATGACGATGACGATGACGATGACGATGACGATGACGATGACGATGACGATGACGATGACGATGACGATGACGATGACGATGACGATGACGATGACGATGACGATGACGATGACGATGACGATGACGATGACGATGACGATGACGATGACGATGACGATGACGATGACGATGACGATGACGATGACGATGACGATGACGATGACGATGACGATGACGATGACGATGACGATGACGATGACGATGACGATGACGATGACGATGACGATGACGATGACGATGACGATGACGATGACGATGACGATGACGATGACGATGACGATGACGATGACGATGACGATGACGATGACGATGACGATGACGATGACGATGACGATGACGATGACGATGACGATGACGATGACGATGACGATGACGATGACGATGACGATGACGATGACGATGACGATGACGATGACGATGACGATGACGATGACGATGACGATGACGATGACGATGACGATGACGATGACGATGACGATGACGATGACGATGACGATGACGATGACGATGACGATGACGATGACGATGACGATGACGATGACGATGACGATGACGATGACGATGACGATGACGATGACGATGACGATGACGATGACGATGACGATGACGATGACGATGACGATACGATGACGATGACGATGACGATGACGATGACGATGACGATGACGATGACGATGACGATGACGATGACGATGACGATGACGATGACGATGACGATGACGATGACGATGACGATGACGATGACGATGACGATGACGATGACGATGACGATGACGATGACGATGACGATGACGATGACGATGACGATGACGATGACGATGACGATGACGATGACGATGACGATGACGATGACGATGACGATGACGATGACGATGACGATGACGATGACGATGACGATGACGATGACGATGACGATGACGATGACGATGACGATGACGATGACGATGACGATGACGATGACGATGACGATGACGATGACGATGACGATGACGATGACGATGACGATGACGATGACGATGACGATGACGATGACGATGACGATGACGATGACGATGACGATGACGATGACGATGACGATGACGATGACGATGACGATGACGATGACGATGACGATGACGATGACGATGACGATGACGATGACGATGACGATGACGATGACGATGACGATGACGATGACGATGACGATGACGATGACGATGACGATGACGATGACGATGACGATGACGATGACGATGACGATGACGATGACGATGACGATGACGATGACGATGACGATGACGATGACGATGACGATGACGATGACGATGACGATGACGATGACGATGACGATGACGATGACGATGACGATGACGATGACGATGACGATGACGATGACGATGACGATGACGATGACGATGACGATGACGATGACGATGACGATGACGATGACGATGACGATGATGATGACGATGACGATGATGACGATGACGATGACGATGACGATGACGATGACGATGACGATGACGATGACGATGACGATGACGATGACGATGACGATGACGATGACGATGACGATGACGATGACGATGACGATGACGATGACGATGACGATTACGATGACGATGACGATGACGATGACGATGACGATGACGATGACGATGACGATGACGATGACGATGACGATGACGATGACGATGACGATGACGATGACGATGACGATGACGATGACGATGACGATGACGATGACGATGACGATGACGATGACGATGACGATGACGATGACGATGACGATGACGATGACGATGACGATGACGATGACGATGATATGACGATGACGATGACGATGACGATGACGATGACGATGACGATGACGATGACGATGACGATGACGATGACGATGACGATGACGATGACGATGACGATGACGATGACGATGACGATGACGATGACGATGACGATGACGATGACGATGACGATGACGATGACGATGACGATGACGATGACGATGACGATGACGATGACGATGACGATGACGATGACGATGACGATGACGATGACGATGACGATGACGATGACGATGACGATGACGATGACGATGACGATGACGATGACGATGACGATGACGATGACGATGACGATGACGATGACGATGACGATGACGATGACGATGACGATGACGATGACGATGACGATGACGATGACGATGACGATGACGATGACGATGACGATGACGATGACGATGACGATGACGATGACGATGACGATGACGATGACGATGACGATGACGATGACGATGACGATGACGATGACGATGACGATGACGATGACGATTACGATGACGATGACGATGACGATGACGATGACGATGACGATGACGATGACGATGACGATGACGATGACGATGACGATGACGATGACGATGACGATGACGATGACGATGACGATGACGATGACGATGACGATGACGATGACGATGACGATGACGATGACGATGACGATGACGATGACGATGACGATGACGATGACGATGACGATGACGATGACGATGACGATGACGATGACGATGACGATGACGATGACGATGACGATGACGATGACGATGACGATGACGATGACGATGACGATGACGATGACGATGACGATGACGATGACGATGACGATGACGATGACGATGACGATGACGATGACGATGACGATGACGATGACGATGACGATGACGATGACGATGACGATGACGATGACGATGACGATGACGATGACGATGACGATGACGATGACGATGACGATGACGATGACGATACGATGACGATGACGATGACGATGACGATGACGATGACGATTGACGATGACGATGACGATGACGATGACGATGACGATGACGGACGATGACGATGACGATGACGATGACGATGACGATGACGATGACGATGACGATGACGATGACGATGACGATGACGATGACGATGACGATGACGATGACGATGACGATGACGATTGACGATGATTGACGATGACGATGACGATGACGATTGACGATGACGATTGACGATGACGATGACGATGACGATGACGATGACGATGACGATGACGATGACGATTGACGATGACGATGACGATGACGATGGGACGATGACGGACGACGATGACGATGACGATGACGATGACGATGACGATGACGATGACGATGACGATGACGATGACGATGGACGATGACGATGACGATGACGATGACGATGACGATGACGATTGACGATGACGATGACGATGACGATGACGATGACGATGACGATGACGATGACGATGACGATGACGATGACGATGACGATGACGATGACGATGACGATGACGATGCGATGACGATGACGATGACGATGACGATGGATGACGATGACGATGACGACTGACGATGACGATGACGATGGACGATGACTATGACGATGACGATGACGATGACGATGACGATGACGATGACGATGACGATGACGATGACGATGACGATGACGATGACGATGACGATGACGTGACGATGACGATGACGATGACGATGACGATGACGATTGACGATGACGATGACGACGATGACGATGACGATGACGATGACGATGACGATGACGATGACGATGACGTTGACGGTGACGATGACGATGACGATGACGATGACGATGACGATGACGATGACGATACGATGACGATTGACGACTGACGATGACGATGACCGATGACGATGACGATGACGATGACGATGACGATGACGATGACGATGACGATGACGATGACGATGACGATGACGATGACGATGACGATGACGATGACGATGACGATGACGATGACGATGACGATGACGATGACGATGACGATGACGATGACGATGACGATGACGATGACGATTGACGATGACGATGACGATGACGATGACGATGACGATGACGATGACGATGACGATGACGATGACGATGACGATGACGATGACGATGACGATGACGATGAATGACGATGACGATGACGATGACGATGACGATGACGATGACGATGACGATGACGATGACGATGACGATGACGATGACGATGACGATGACGATGACGATGACGATGACGATGACGATGACGATGACGATGACGATGACGATGACGATGACCGATGGACGATGACGATGACGATGACGATGACGATGACGATGACGATGACGATGACGATGACGATGACGATGACGATGACGATGACGATGGACGATGACGATGACCGATGACGATGACGATGACGATGACGATGACGATGACGATGACGATGACGATGACGATGACGATGACGATGATGACGATGACAATGACCGATGACGATGACGATGACGATGACGATGACGATGACGATGACGATGACGATGACGATGACGATGACGATGACGACTGACGATGACGATGACTGATGACGATGATGACGATGACTGTGACGATGACGATGACGATGACGATGACGATGACGATGACGATGGACGATGACGATACGATGACTGACGTGACGATGACGATGACGATGACGATGACCGATGACGATGACGATGACGATGACGATGACGATGACGATGACGCATTGACGATGACGATGACGATTGACGATGACGATGCTTGACGATGACGATGACGTTGACGATGACGATGACGATGACGATGACGATGACGATGACGATGACGATGACGATGACGATGACGATGACGACGATGACGATGACGATGACGATGACGATGACGATGACGATGACGATGACGATGACGATGCGATGACGATGACGATGACGATGACGATGACGATGACGATGACGATTGACGATGACGATGACGATGACGATGACGATGACGATGACGATGACGATGACGATGACGATGACGATGACGATGACGATGACGATGACGATGACGATGACGATGACGATGACGATGACGAGACGATGACGATGACGATGACGATCACGATGACGATGACGATGACGAGCGGACGATTGACGATGACGATGAAGACGATGACGATGACGATGACGATGACGACTGACGATGACGATGACGATTGACCGATGAGGCGATGACGATGCCGATGACGATGACGATGACGATGACGATTGCGATACGATGTGACGATGACGATGACGATGACGAGACGATGACGATGACGATGACGATGACGATGACGATGACGATGACGATGACGATGACGATGAGCGATGACGATGCGATGACGATACGATGACGATTGACGGGACGATGACGATGACGATGACGATGACGATGACGATGACGATGACGATGACGATGACGATGACGATGACGAGAGATGACGATGACGATGGACGATGGACGATGCGATGACGATGACGATGACGATGACCGATGGACCATGATTGCACGATGACGATGACGATGACGATGACGATGACGATGACGATGACGATGACGATGACGATGACGATGACGATGACGATGACGATGACGATGACGATGACGATGACGATGACGATGACGCGATGACGATGACGATGGACGATGACGATGACGATGACGATGACGATGGCGATTTGACGATGACGATGACGATGACGATGACGATGACGATGACGATGACGATGACGATTGACGATGACGATGACGATGACGATGACGATGACGATGACGATGACGATGACGATGACGATGACGATGACGATGACGATGACGATGACGATGACGATGACGACTTGACGATGACGATGAACGATGACGATGACGATGACCGATTGACGATGACGATGACGATGACGATGACGCAATGACGATGACGCTGATGATGTACGATGACGATGACGATGACGATGACGATGACGATGCGATGACGATTGACGATGACGATGACGATGACGATGACGATGACGATGACGATGACGATGACGATGGACGATGACGATGACGATGACGATGACGATGACGATGACGATGACGATGACGATGACGATGACGATGACGATTGACGATGACGATGGACCGATGACGATGACGATGACGATTGGACGATGACGATGACGATGACGATGACGATGACGATGACGAACGATGACGATGACGATGACGATGACGATGACGATGACGATGACGATGACGATGACGATGACGATGACGATGACGATGACGATGACGATGACGATGACGATGACGATGACGATGACGATGACGATGACGATGACGATGACGATGACGGATTGACGATGACGATGACGATTGACGATGACGATACGATGACGATGACGATGACGATGACGATGACGATGACGATGACGATGACGATGACGATGACGATGACGATGACGATGGATGACGATGACGATGACGATGACGATGACGATGACGATGACGATGACGAGATGACGATGACGATGACGATGACGATGACGATGACGATGACGATTGACGATGACGATGACGATGACGATGACGATGACGATGACGATGACGATGACGATGACGATGACGATGACGATGACGATGACGATGACGATGACGATGACGATGACGATGACGATGACGATGACGATGACGAATGACGATGACGATGACGATGACGATGACGATGACGATGACGATGACGATGACGATTGACGATGACGATGACGATGACGATGACGATGACGATGACGATGACGATGACGATGACGATGATGACGATGACGATGACGATGACGATTGACGATGACGATGACGATGACGATTGACGATGACGATGACGATGACGATGACGATGACGATGACGATGACGATGGATGACGATGACGATGACGATGACGATGACGATGACGATGACGATGACGATGACGATGACGATGACGATGACGATGACGATGACGATGACGTTGACGATGACGATGACGATGACGATGACGATGACCGATGACGATGACGATGACGATGACGATGACGATGACGATGACGATGACGATGACGATGACGATGACGATGACGATGACGATGACGATGATGACGATGACGATGACGATGACCGATGACGATTGACGATGACGATGACGATGACGATGACGATGACGATGACGATGACGATGACGATTGACGATTGACGATGACGATGACGATGACGATGACGACGATGACGATGACGATGACGAGGACGATGACGATGACGATGACGATGACGATGCGATGACGATGACGATGACGATGACGATGACGATGACGATGACGATGACGATGACGATGACGATGACGATTTGAACGATGACGATGACGATGACGATGACGATGACGATGACGATGACGATGACGATGACGATGACGATGACGATGGACGATGACGATGACGATGACGATGCGATGACGATGACGATGACGATGACGATGACGATGACGATGACGATGACGATGACGATGACGATTGACGATGACGATGACGATTGACGAGACGATGACGATGACGATTGACGATGACGATGACGATGACGATGACGATGACGATGACGATGACGATGACGATGACGATGACGATGACGATTGACGATGACGATGACGATGACGATGACGATGACGATGACGATGACGATGACGATTGACGATGACGATGACGATGACGATGACGATGGACGATGACGATGACGATGACGATGACGATGACGATGACGATGACGATGACGATGACGATGACGATGACGATGACGATGACGATGACGATGACGATGACGATGACGATGACGATGACGATGACGATGACGATGACGATGACGATGACGATGACGATGACGATGACGATGACGATGACTATGACGATGACGATGACGAGATGGTGACGATGACGTATGACGATGACGATGACGATGATTGATGATGATGATGATGATGATGACGATGACGATGACGATGACTATGACGATGACGATGACGATGACGATGACGATGACGATGACGATGACGATGACTATGACGATGACGATGACGATGACGATGACGATGACGATGACGATGACGATGACGATGACGATGACGATGACGATGACGATGACGATGACGATGACGATGACGATGACGATGACGATGACGATTACGATGACGATGACGATGACGATGACGATGACGATGACGATGACGATGACGATGACGATGACGATGACGATGACGATGACGATGACTATGACGATGACGATGACGATGACGATGACGATGACGATGACGATGACGATGACGATGACGATACGATGACGATGACGATGACGATGACGATGACGATGACGATGACGATGACGATGACGATTACGATGACGATGACGATGACGATGACGATGACGATGACGATGACGATGACGAACGATGCCGATTAGATGACGATGATACCGATGACGATGACGATGACGATGACGATGACGATGACGATGACGATACGATGACGATGACGATTACGATGACGATGACGATGACGATGACGATGACGGATGACGATCGATGACGATACGATGACGATGACGATGACGATGACGATGACGATGACGATGACGATGACGATTGACGATGACGATGACGATATACGTATGACGATGACGATGACGATGACGATGACGATGACGATGACGATGACGATACGATGACGATGACGATGACGATGACGATTA